>NC_041220.1:101439354-101453205 GCF_002837175.3 Physeter macrocephalus
TAAATAAATAAATAAATAAATAAATAAATAAATAAAAATACATAGTACAGAAAGTTACAAAGTGCAAAGTAAAAGCTCCTTAGCTTCTCTATTCCCACTTTCCACAGAGAATCATCCTTGATAGTTTTGATTTGTCCTTCCAGGAATGCAATACACACTCCCCATACACACACACACACACACACACACACACACACGTGTGCGCACACACACTCCCACGCACACACACACACAGAGACTCACATATCCTTTTATCTAAGCACATACGGAATCTACAACTTGTTTTTTCACCCAACAGCACATCTTGGACATACTTCCATATCAGTACATATGGAGTTTATTCATTCTTCCTCATGGGTGAATTCTGATTGTACGGATGTACCATAAAGTTCGCCAAGTTCCCTATTGCTGGACATTACATCATCACAGTTTAACTGGTGAGGAAAAACCAGTCATGACATAAAGGCAGTGAGAGAGGATCTGGCCAAAATAGGTACTCTGGTCATAGCAAATAGGGTCTGACCACCAGATTTTTAAAAACAGAAATTACTGAATTCTTTGAAACCAATTAAAAAACAAACTTGTAAAATTATGAAACAATCTGAGGTTTTTATTCCCTGGATCCTGACTAGTGGCTGGGGTCCTTGAAAGTTGCTTACTCCATATCAGTGCTGTTCGCCCCTTTTTTGCTAAAGGAATCTCGAGCAGCCCACAAATTTGTACTAGGGCTCCTCCTGCTGGACATTTTCTATAATTGCACTTCTAATTCAAGGTCCGCTGTTCGCCCCTTTTTTGCTAAAGGAATCTCGAGCAGCCCACAAATTTGTACTAGGGCTCCTCCTGCTGGACATTTTCTATAATTGCACTTCTAATTCAGTTAAAGTTCCAGACAGTTCATTCAAAATTGATTAGTGTTTTTGCTGTTCAATAATTAACCAATTAAGGCAAAGACCAATTTACTTTCACTTTTTAAGAAAATAAAATAATACAGAACTAAACACAGTAATAATGAGTCGCCCTTCGTCTTTTTCCAGTTCTCACTCCCTTGCCTAGCCACTGGGAGTTTATCTTAGATCTATTTCTATCATTTATATCTATTATCATGCACAAAGAGAATATAGTTTTGTTTTCTTTCACTTTAGATGCCTGGCTCCACTTGTCACATTTTGGCTTAAGCTTTTCATGTCACTGTGAGGCTTTGCTTGAGGGTAGTGTTTATGCAGAGAAAAAGAACATTATTTGCAGTTACTTTGGTGTTTATGCAGAGAAAAAGCACATTATTTGCAGTTACTTTGGTTTTAAAAATTAATTCTAACTATTAAATTTATAAATTAAAAAGCTTGACTTTCCCATACACTTTTCTAGTTAATTTATGAATAGTATTCTTCTAATTTAAAAGCCTAGTCAACTCTGATAATAACTTTTAAGGGGGCTTCACAATTATTCCAATTTCCTGAATATTTTAAACTCAAGTTATTTTAGGTTAAATTATTTTAAACTTACATTTTAAAATATTACATTTTCTTTATAAAATATTTTCAATGACTTTAAGTGAGCAAAACCTTCTCGAATACTTAATTCTAGTAAATCTAATAAATGTATAAAATGTAATCTTAATTCTCTTAAACATTCCAGTACTGATTGAAAACTTAGTAAGGGCTTCCCTGGTGGCACAGTGGTTAAGAATCCGCCTGCCAATGCAGGAAACACGGGTTCCATCCCTGGTCCGGGAAGATCCCACATGCCACAGGGCAACTAAGCCCCTGCGCCACAACTAATGAGCCTGCGCTCTAGGGCCCGCGAGCCACAACTACTGAAGCCCGCGCGCCTAGAGCCCGTGCTCCGCAACAAGAGAAGCCACCGCAATGAGAAGCCCACGCACCGCAACGAAGAGTAGCCCCCGCTCACCGCAACTAGAGAAAGCCCACGTGCAGCAACGAAGACCCAATGCAGCCAAAAATAAAATAAAAATAAATTTTAAAAAATCGTTTAAAAAGAAAACTTAGTAAAATTCTCTTATAACTTTCAACTAAAAATCCTAAGTCTAAAATCAGTTTTTTTGTTTTTTTTAAATGTTATTTAATATGTACACTTATATTGGAATCACAGGGCTATTCCAAGAGCTATTCTTAAATGCTAAACTCTCTAAAATATTGTAAATAAATTAAAATGATGTAAAGAAATTAAATATCAAAAAATACAGATTGTTCCTAAACTTACCACAAAAATAATGTGAGTTGGATTCTAAACTTTTGCAGATTCAAAGTCTTTTACCCCACTATTCCTAAGCAAGTGAAATTTGCCATCCCACTTCTGTGGCCTAGGGCCAGGGCAGAGCGGGGGAATACATTTTGGAGAGAGAATTCAGGCCAAGATGGGAAATCTGATTTTTTCCCTTGACCCTGACTGACACAGCGAACCCTATGTCAGTAACATGAGTACGTCTGTTTTCTCATATCCTCACCAATCCTGTAGATGATCCATCTACTGAATTTTTGGCCAATATTATAACCTATAAGCATATAAAGTTGTTTTCTACACGTTTTTCACTTTAATTGTTTGTGAGAATTTTTCCATATTGCTGCATGATTATAATGATTACGGTTGTTTCACCTTCACCCCCCGCTTTATGGAGATATAAACTGACATAAACCACCTACCATTGTTTTTTTTTTTTTTTTTTTTTTGTATTCTGAACCTGTTAGAAGCGTTTTATTTCTCCAAGGTATGTGTTTGGAGAGGGCCTCATCCCCACAAAAGGACTCAAGTTTAGAATTTGGGGTTTTTTCCTCCAAAACCATTGATTCATTCATTCCTGGCCAAAGATGCAGATATAAACAAAAGGCATTAACTCAGGGAACAAAATGAGAAGGCGGAAGTCATAAATAGGAGAAAAGAGAGGAGAGAATGAATAATTCAACAAGGAACCTAAATTAAGCTTGGAGTTTCCCAGCGGCCAGTGCAGGTTTGCAGAACCTATTTTGTCCTCCTTCCTAGCAGTGTGACCCTGACCTAGCCATTGACAATCTAACCTTGGTTTTCTCATCCAAGCAATTGGGAAACTGCCTCATCTTGAAGAATCAACTGGGATGGTCTGTGCACAAACGCTTAGCTGATTTGAGGTACACAGTAGGTGCTCAAGCCTTGCATACTCGATGGAGGTAGAGTGAAATGAGACTGCTGGCTCTGGAGGGGCTGGACATGGCATGAGCCACACTCAGCCCTGCCACCTATTAGGAGAGGGACTTTGAACAAGTCACTCAGAGGCTCACTGTTACCATCTGCAAAAAGGGTACAACCACATCTACCTCTGAGAGTTCTTGTGAGCGGCAAAGGAAAACAGTTGTAAAATATGGTGCAGGAAACCAACCCATTCAGGCCATCAATCTATGCGCCAGGCTGTTTTTAGGGCTGGGGCACAGAAATAAACAAAAAGGCTAAAAAATTCCTGCCCCCCAGGAGTTGAGTCCAGTGGAGGAAATAGACAATACTCACTTGGGGTAAAAACCCAAGTCCTGGGCTTCCCTGGTGGTGCAGTGGTTGAGAATCCGCCTGCCAATGCAGGGGACACAGGCCCGAGCCCCGGTCCGGGAAGATCCCACACGCCACGGAGCAACTTAGCCCGTGCACCACAACCACTGAGCCTGTGCTCTAGAGCCTGTGAGTCACAACTACTGAGTCTGCGTGCCGCAACTATCGAAGGCCATGTGCCTAGAGCCCGTGCTCTGCAACAAGAGAAGCCACCGCAATGAGAAGCCCGCGCACTGTTACCTCCTCCATCTGCACCCCTTGCTCACTCCATTCCACCCATGCCAGCCTCCTCACTGTTCCTTGCAAACATCAGGCAGAGTCCAGCCTCAGGGCCTTTGCACTGGCTGTTGCCTCTGCCTAGGATGCTGTTCCTCCTGCTCTTCCCAAGACTGGATCCTCCTCAACCTTCAAATCTCTGAAAGGCCCTCCCTGACCATCCTGCTAAAGTTTATCTTCATCTCAGTACCAGACTATTTATTACAATTTGGGACTGATTACTATCTGGGGCAGTTTGCTTGTTTTCTGTCTGTCTCCCCACTTTATCTGTGCCTGTTTGCCCATCAGCCAATGTAGGATAGTAATAGTCTCTATCTCCTAAGGTTGTTAGGAGAGTGAAATGAATTACACCATCTAGAGTCTAGAAGCGTTGATAAATGTGACCACTGTCAATGGAAAAACCAGGATGACTAGCCAGGTGATCATAAAAATCAATACAAGGAGAACAGAACATTCTAGTCTGATATCGTTGCAGCCTCTGGCCAGCCCCAGAGGATCGAAAAGTGTCAGAAGGGCGTTACAGATCCTGTAACACCAAACCAAGACCTCCTGCAAGCCGAAGCTTGTAGAGGAAAGAAGAGAGAATGTTCTCCCTGGGGGCACGGCTTAAGCCTCAAAGTTCTACAAGGTGGAAAATACTAGAATTGGGAGGTGGGGCATAGTAGGTTCTGGGTCTCCTTTGTGTCTGCCAACCACAGGGACTGGCAAGCTGTGGATGTGACTCATTGCTTGTTGGGTGAAACGTTCAGTTAATGAACATCTGCACCTTTTGCAGGGGAGTGGTGGGCTTTCTTCACCCTTCCACCCTCCTCCTCCTTCCCTGACAGCCCAGCCTCCACCCCAGTATCTGCCAGAACCTGGTAATTAGCTTCACTGTGTTTTTATTGAGACAACTCCAGAGAAACCATCAACTGCCCATCACGGTATGTACACAGGACTCCTCATGCCAAGTTCACAGAACCCAGCCTTAAATTCTTGCAAGCCATTTCCAAAACATCTCCCCTACAACTCTGCCTTATGCCGGAGAGTCCACTGTCTTTGTGCATTCCTTCAAGTTAAACATTTCCCTCTCTGTCTCTTCCCAAGTTCACTTCAAATGCCAAAGAGAAAAGGGGCAGATGGAAACACCCCATTTGCTGACTGGCTGCTCTTTACTGGGTCCAATGTGGGGCCCCTTTGTGGGGCCCCTGATTTAGTTTATCAGGTAAGCATTAGGGCTATGGAGTCAGAAAGACATGGTTTCAAATCCTGCTGGTAGCACTTAACAGAATTCAACATCCCTTCATGATAAAATACTCAGCAAACTAGGCATAGAGGGTATTTCCTTGACCTGATAAAGAACATCTACAGCTAACATCATACTTAATGGTGAAAGACTGGATGATGTCCCCCTAAGATCAAGGGCAAGACAAGGATGTCAGCTCTCACCAATCCTATTTACCTACCATTGTTTTTAATGGCTACATTCTATTCCATGTAGTAAGTATAACCCTTTGATGTAACCATTCCCTTACCCTTGAATATTTAGGTCCAGCTCCCAATGTTTTCACTTCTGATACTGCATTAAAAAGAATTGTTTGTGAACATCTGTGAGCATGTAGATTGAATCTATATTTTGAATCATGTCTTTAGAATAGGGCACCTAAAGTCTGACTTAGGTCAAAGATTATGAATATTTTTATAATTCTTGATACGTATTATCAAGTTGTTCTCCCAAAACATTTTAGCAACTTACAATGCCATCAAGCATTGAATAACATCTTTAAAATATTTTTCTGCTATTTTTTGTTGCGGTATGTCAAAGAAGTTGGGGTTGAAATTGCCCCTTATTGAATGTGTAGTTCATTATTATTAGATCAATAAAATGATGTTTTATATTTGCCACTGGTGGTTCCTCTTCTGTAAATTATCTACCAGTATTCTTTGCTAAATCATTTTTAAAGGAGATTAGTAAAATTCCTTCCAAAGTAATGAAAGTGGAGAAAACCTCGGCAAAGCGTGAAAGAGGGTTTTATTCTTGACGGTCAATGGACTTGGGAAAGAACTGTCATAAATAAATCTGTTCAACAGTCACTGAAAGAATGCCCAAAGAAGGAAAGAAGAACAGGTCAGGAACTGTAAACCTCTTACTTCTCTGTTGTGGTGTAAACCCCAGAAACATCTGGAGGCAGTGTGGTTCAGCGGGAGGAGCAAGGACTTTACACACAGACAGACCTGGGTTCCACTTCTGCCTCTAGCCAGTCCTGAGTGACTTTAAGGGGTCACTTAACCTCTCTGAACCTCAGCATCACAAAAGGCGACCAAACTGCCCACCTTCCAAGAATGTGGTTGGAATGCAATGAGATGATGACTCCAAAGACCAGGTTGACAGGCTGACAGGTGCAAAGTGCTCAGAAAGACCTGAAGACTGGTGAGGAGAGCTGCCCTCATTCACCGTACAGAGCCTGCATCAGGGGAGGGAAAAGCAGGCACCAGTGCCAGGGTGGCCCCACTTGCCTATTTGGGGAACGTCAGCGTAGGGTGCAAACAGGTTTTTCAGGAGGGAATTTTACACGATCTGTATCCGCATAAAGTTTACAGTCTGTTTAAGGAGACAGAGTAAAACCAGAAAGACCTAAGTTACACGGTGACAATAAGGACACTTACCTCTCCAGACCTTATGAGGCCCCCTGCTCACCGGAGAGTCTATTCTATTAAATCCCCCCAACAACTTTATTCCCCTTTTTTCCACCTACATGAGCCACAGCTGGATTCTGTTTCTTACCATCAAAATCTGGAACTTCTACACACGCTGCCCCTGGTCACTTCTTATAGGACAATCTCTCACAGGACCTGTGTCATTCCCTTCAGTTGCCCAGCCCCTTTCAACATCCTTTGTCTCAAATCTATGCCTCCCCAGGGTAGAAAACTCAATCATTTGTTCACTCATTCATTCATTCCTCAGTGCCTACCAGGCTGCAGGCTCCCTCCTAGGTTCTTGAGTCAGATTCACCAGTGAACAGAACAAGGAAAAGCCCCTGTCCTCCTGGAGTTAATGTTCTAACAGATGGGAAACAGGTAATAAAAAACAAACTTAACAAACAAATAAGTCAGAAGATGATAAACAAACACTATAGAAAAGAAAAGTAGAGCAACATGAGGGTCTCTGCAGAGCCAGAGTTGACGGTGCAGGCTGCAGCTTTAAACATGGAGGTCAAGGTGGCCTCAGGGAGCTGAGATGTGAGCAAACACAGTAAGTGAGTGAGTTGGCCACATGGGGAAGGACTTCCGGGCAGAGAAAACAGTGACCAAGGCCCTGTGGTGGGAATGTGCTGTCAAGTCCCAGGAGGTCACTGCGGCTGAGGCCCAGTGAGGGAAGGGGAGGAAGAAAAAAGTTGGAGAGAAGTGGGGCTGGGAGTCCTGGGAAGGCTGTTTGGCTCTTACTCTGAGTGATGTGGAACTGACTGCAGGGCTGTGAGCAGATGAGCGACATGACTGAATTTTTAAAGGACTATTCCTTATACTGTGTGCATGTTTGAAATTTCCTTAATAAACAATGAAAATAAAAGGCTAACTTCTTAGTAGCTGGGTTTCAAAGGGGCCCAGTGGCTCAGACCAGGCTGGTCACTGTAGATGATGGGATTTTCCATTAATTTTGTAAGTTGAATCGACAGGATTTTTTTGCTGAAGGGTGAAAGAAGGGAAGGCATCAAGAATGGCGCTAAGATTTTAGGAACAGGCGTTTGGAGATTTTTGGAAAGGTGGGTGTTACCATCAATTGAGACAGGGATGTATGGGTAGACCCACTGAGGGGTGTATTAGTTTCCCGTTGCTGCTGTAATAAACTCAGTGGCTCAAAACACCACAGTTTTATTTATTCTCTTACAGTTCTGGAGGTCAAGAGTCTGAAACCAGTTTCCCGGGTTAGTCAAAGTGTCAGTGGGGCTGGTTCCTTTTGGAAAATCTCCTGAGGGGAGAATCTGTGTCCTTGACCTTTATCTACCTTCAAAGTATATCATTCTAATCTCTGCTTCCATTACCACACTGCCTTCCCCTCCTCTTGAACCAAATCTCCCTCTGCCTCGCTCTTATAAGGACACTCACGTTACATGCAGGGCCCACCAGGAGAGTCCAGAATAATCTCCCCACCTCAAGATCGTTAACTTCATCATATCTGCAAAGCCCCTTGTGTAATATAAAGTAAAATCCACTCATTCCAGGAATTAGGACCTGTGTATCTTTGGATGCCATGACTCAGCCTACCACCGTAGGTAAATTCAGTCCAGCTTGGGATGTGTTGCATTTGAAATATCTATTACACATCAGAGTAAACTGCTTAATATACAAGTGTGGCGTTCAGTACAGGGCCTGGACTAGAAATACTCATTTTGGAGTCACCAGCATACAGATGAGATTTAAAGCCGTGAGACTGGATTTAAAGCAGAGATTCAATTTCCCAACCTCCCTGGAGTTAGAGCACAAACACGTGACCAAAACTCTGCCAGCCAGATGTACCCACATCTGGGTATAGCTGTGGGCAAAGTAGATTAAAACAGCAGATGCCACCGAGGGTTCACTCTAGCCGGGGATGCCCTGGCACCAGCTCTCCAAGGCAGCCGCGGCAGACATTCTAGAAGGGGCATCCAGGCACGAGCGTCCTAGGAACCCTCTGTGGTGTCTGTGCCCAGCAGGCTGCAGGGGGACCTCCCCTAGGGCAGTTCTGGGTGGGACTTCGGCAGAGCCTCCAGCCCTGCTTCTCTGGCTCTCCCAGGAAGACTCTGAGTGACCCAATATCCTTCAACACATCCCATTTCTGCTGAGCTACCTGGATCTGGTGTGCGATGCTTTGCCATTATGAGTTTCGACCAATGTGCTCCTTACTTGAACTTTAGGAACCTGAAGCCTGCGCCTGGTCCAGGCTCTGGGGAGTCTTTCTAGTATCCTGTCTAGAAGGGAGGTTGGGTGCTGTCTTCACAACAAACCCATGTGGCAGTTTCCATTATTGCAATTTTGTAGATGAGAAACATGTCAAATTCAGGTCATCTGACTCCAACTGCATTGCTCTCACCATGGCCAAAGGGTCAGTGTCCACAGAGTGTCTTCAGTGAAGTGGATCCAAGCCTGCAGTGAAAGTTTCCGGTGGGGAGCGTGGGTGGTGTGTTTAGAAGGAGGATAAGAACCAGGAAGGCCAGGCCAGAAGTTTAGACTCGGAAGCAGGGAACTTTGAAGGTTTTAGAGCAGAAGGGACAGGAGAGTGGATTTCATTCTCAGGTGAGGAAAGTGAAGACCCAGGTACACAGACTGTTCTCTACTTCCTGTGAGAGGACTCAAAAACATACGTGCCTAATTCACAGACAGTGAACAGCAGAGAGTGGGAGAGGACTTAACCTCACCAGCCACCCTGGGACACATGCTGGTGTTGGTGGATCTCTTATCCCAATCTAGTCAAAAGAGCCAAACAGTCGCCAGGGTGAATTCTGGAAACCTCATAGACTCGCTTCAGACCCACTCACTGGCTGGGTAGTCTTTTCTTGGGCAAATCCTTCATTATCTTCTCTAAGCCAGAGTTTCTACACCCCGGAAATGAGGGTAACAGAACCTATCCATATCGGTTCAGATATAGGTTTGGTTGCTGTTGAAATGACCCCAAATCCCAGGGGCTTAGACAAGACAGATGTTTCTCTCTCTCTCCATAACTGTGCAGGCTGATACTGAGTTTCGATGGTAGGGGGCACCCAGCCTCCCTCTATGGCATGCTCTGCCATGCCCAGCGAAGGTGGCTCATCACCACATCTTCTGGGTCCATATACCAGCCAACAAAGGGGGAGGGAATGAATGTTCTTTCCTTTCAAGTCACCCACATCGCTCGGCCACAGAGGAAAGAGAGGCTGGGAAGTACAATTGTTATTCTTGGCAACCATGAGGCCAACTAACATTCAAGCGTTCTATTACTAAATGAAGATGGGAAGAAGAGCTATATGGGGATGATGAGCAGTCTCCTTGCCTGTCTGTTTGTCTGTCTGTCTGTCTTCCTCTCCCCTCTCTGTGTCTATCTAACGGACCAGTTAGAAGAATGAACAGAATGTTCTATGCAATGCACACAGCACAGCCCCTGGCATACAGTTGATGTCCAGCCCAGATTAGTTCTCTTCTCCTTCTAGATGGAAAAATGGATCCTACAGACATTTATGGAGCACCTACTCTGTGCAATTGTGATGAGACACACAAAGAGGAAGTTCATGCAATCTCTAAGTCGAGTGTTGGAGACAGATGGTGAGGAATGAATTACAACATGACTGGAAAGAGGGAAGCGCTGTAGTTGGGTTGTGCACAAAGTCAATGGAGCGCAGAGAAGGGAGTTCTTACCTCCACCTGCAGAATCAGGAAAGCCTTACAGACAAAGGGACATTTTGGAGTTGGGTCCTCAAAGGTACATACAATTTTAGCAGATAGGAAAGGAAGGGAAGAGAACTCAGGTGGTGGCATCAGAAATCTTCCTGCTAACACAAATCAAAACAACAATAAAGCATCATGTTTTATCCATAAGACTGACTAAAATTAGGTATAGATACAGGTACAAGTACAGATAATACCCAGGGTTAGTGAAGAAGGGGAGAAAGGGGCACCTGCCACATACTGTTGGTGGGAGCGCACACGGGGGCAGCTTTGTTGAAACATATCAAAATTCAAACTACAAATACATCCTTTGACCCAGCAACTCCCTTTCTGGTAATCTTTCCTACACAGACACTTGAACAAGAGCTCAAGGTATGCAATCAAGGATTATATTTCAGCATTGTTTATAATAATAAACAACTACAACCACAACCTACAACTAAGTCAGCCTATGACTGAAAAATGGTTAAATAAATGGCGAGTGGCCATGCTACAGAATACTCCGCAGCCACTAAAAGACGGAGTCAGAAAGTACGCACAGACAGAAAAGGATGACGTCCTTATATCGTTAAGTGAAAAAGGGCCACAGCAGAACAGTCTGTCCAGCATGACTGCTTTTTGTACAAAAACAGAGGCAAGTAAATAAATGAAAATAAGACCAAACAAAAAAACAAATAGATGAACAAACTTACATCTCTGCCTGGTAACATATGTGTATGCGTGCGTACTGGGATGTATGGGAGGAGATGGACCAAAATGTTGAAAGAAATTACTTTGAGGAAATGGAAGTAGAGGGAAAAGGCTTCATCTTATTCACCGTGGATGATACCTAAATACTGGAAACAATCTAAATGTCTACCTATGGGCAATGGGTTAAATAAATCATGATGTGCGCACACAACAGAACACCACAGATAGGAAAACAACACCAAGGCACTATTATGCGAAAAAAGCACGTTGCAGAATCCCATGTATACTATCATTTATACTGAGAGTATAGGGCTTCCCTGGTGGCGCAGTGGTTAAGAATCCGCCTGCCAATGCAGGGGACACGGGTTCGATCCCTGGCCCGGGAAGATCCCACATGCTGCGGAGCAACTAAGCCCATGCGCCACAACTACTGAGCCTGCGCTCTAGAGCCCGTGCTCTGCAACAAGAGAAGCCACAACAATGAGAAGCCCGCGCACCACAACGAAGAGTAGCCCCCGCTTGCCTCAACTAGAGAAAGCCCATGCGCAGCAACGAAGACCCAACACAGCCAAAAATAAAAAACAAATTAATTAATTAATTTTAAAAAATAATATACATTAGGATTGAGAAATGTAAACCTCACCACTTAAATGGAGTCAGGAGGTCAGAAGGGGGAGCTCTCATGCAGTGCCACTCACATCAATTACAGGAAGAATTGTTGATTACAGACCCCAACAGAATCATCCACAGGAACAATCATCAATCATCAACAGGCCACAGCAGGAGACATGTACACTGCATCTTCCGTAGGAAACCAAATACCCCAGCAACTCAGCCAATGAGAAACTGTCATCACCTTGAATTCTCACTTTTCTCTGACGGACTTTCATTCAAAACACCCCTTCCCAACTTCCTCCTTTTTCTCTATAAAATAAAGTTCCTCTCCTTCGTTTACTGGACTTGTCTATGGCTTTTGCTATAGCCTGCTTGTCCCGAACTGCAATTCCTCTGCTATTCCCAAATAAACCCATTTTGCTGGTAAAATAACTGTCATCTCTAAGGACAACAGAAATAAGTTTTTTTTGTTTTGTTTTGTTTTGTTTTGTGGTACGCGGGCCTCTCACTGTTGCGGCCTCTCCCGCTGCGGAGCACAGGCTCCGGACGCGCAGGCTCAGCGGCCATGGCTCACGGGCCCAGCCTCTCCGCGGCATGTGGGATCTTCCCGGACCGGGGCACGAACCCGTGTCCCCTGCATCAGCAGGCGGACTCTCAACCGCTGCGCCACCAGGGAAGCCCCAGAAATAAGTTTTAATAGGTCCTCCTGCCACCCCATTCCCAGCCTTTGTGCTGAAGCTGAGGCGTCAGGGCAGCCTCTGCTCTGTGGTACATGGCAGGGGTTCATTCAGCTCAGCTGCACAGATGTTCAGCAAACCTGCACCAACCCAGCAGCTCAGAGATGGAGAGAAGTGCAGTGCAGAAGTACCAGTCTTACTCTGCAGCCAGACGTTTTAGGGGTGGGTGTAAAATGATATTGCAATCCACCAGCGTTCTATAAATAGTACGGACTGATTATTTTGGGGAAGCAAGGAAGTTGGGTTAAGACATTCACTTACGAATTTAAGGCACAGTCAGGATGAGTGCTGTGTTGCACACACATTAAGAGCTTCACTGGTCTATAAAATGAAAAGAAGTAATATTTAAGGGATTATTTAAATGACTTTCATTCATCAAACATTTATGGGGGGCTTGCAAGGTACTGGAGATACAAAGTCTTTGACCTCAAAGAACATAGCTTCTTTTTAAAAATATTAGCCAGCATTTATTGAGCACTTACTATGTACCAAGAAATCTGATTACATATTTTACATAGATTATGTCATTTAATGCTCACAACAGCCAAACAAAGTAGGTACTATTATCATCTCCAATCTACAGTTGAGAAAGCTGTCCAGAGGAACTTGCCCAAGTTCTCACAGTAGCAAGCGGTGGAGCTGAACTTGAACCTCCACTCCAGAGCCCAAGCATGGAACCACTTCTGTAAGGATGTACGATTTTGCTTGGAAAAACCTCTTGATAAGAACTTTGGGCAGGATGGACTCGAAGCACACAGGTGATGGCTGGTGCCCAGGCTTCAGCGAAGAAAGTTAAATTGCTCTGTACAGCAGAGGTAGAAGATGTGGGGTCCAGGCAGCCAGGAGGGAAGGGAAAGCAGCAGTGAAGACAGGAGCCAGGTAACAGTGGGAGGAAGGCCAAGGGAGGATCTCTGGGTAGGGGGACCAGAGGGGACTCTGGAAGAACAGGAAACACGTTCGGTCTATGGCACGCTATGTGACCCCTCCGTAGGACTCCCTACTTCTCAGTCTACACTATTCATATATTTTTTACAAGAGTAGTTTGTTATTGCTGTGTTACGCACCCCCAAACAGATGCATTGAGTTTCACTGAGGCTGGATCAATACAGCGCTAAGCAGAAAACAATCAAGAGACAAGAGAGGCTTTGAAGAAAGACCTCGCCAAAATTTGCAGGAATCCTGGGGAGAACTTTCAACTGCCACAGGACAGAGGTCAATGTCACCTGAATTTTGAGAGGCATCTGGCTTGAGTTTGATTTGTTAACCTTGTTCGCTCTCCCATGTTAAGCCTGTTGTTATCACCTCTGGGCTCCCAGGAGCAATAAAAACCCTACCTTAACACAGAGAGAGCCCACGAACAGTACAAAAATGGGATCTGGGAGGCTGAGCCAGGCAAGGGAGGAGCCCTGAAACCAGCTTTGGTGGGGAAACTCGAGCCAGTAAAAGCAGGCTGAGACCCTGAGGCTCACAGCGGTGAGTCAGGAATGAGACCCTGGCTGGGCTCCCACACTTGACCTGATGACTTATAAAAAGACAGCCTCTTCCCTGGTGGTGCAGTGGTTGGGAGTCCGCCTGCCGATGCGGGGGACGCAGGTTCGTGCCCCGGTCCGGGAGGGTCCCACGTGCC
>NC_041220.1:101454240-101455076 GCF_002837175.3 Physeter macrocephalus
CCGTGAGCCATGGCCACTGAGCCTGCGCGTCCGGAGCCTGTGCTCCGCAACGGGAGAGGCCACAGCAGTGAGAGGCCCGCGTATCGCCAAAAAAAAAAAAAAAAAAAAAAAAAAGAGACAGCCTCTTCGGGGGAGGTACTGGACCAAAACAAAGGGGTCATAATTGTGGAATTTTTAACCCTGGTTTTCTCTACCATTGAGCTGTTTTAGAGTAAGAATTACCTTTTATTTAATTTACTAAAATCTGATGCCTTGATTAAGAATTAGAGTTCTATAGTAGAAAGAAAAGAGGAATCTTCAGGGCCACACAATGCTGGGTTCAAAATTCAGCTCTGTCACTGAGTGGTGGCCTTTGGGAACTTGCTCAACCTCTCTTAACACTTAATTTACCCATCCATGAAAAGGGGATATTTATATAAACCTTAAAAACAGACAAAACTAGGGCTTCCCTGGTGGCACAGTGGTTAAGACTCCACCTGCCAATGCAGGGGACACGGGTTTGAGCCCTGGTCCAGGAAGATCCCAGATGCTGCAGAGCAACTAAGCCCGTGTGCCACAACTACTGAGCCTGCGCTCTAGAGCCTGTGAGCCACAACTACTGAGCCCGCGTGCCTAGAGCCCATGCTCCACAGCAAGAGAAGCCACCGCAATGAGAAGCCTGCGCATCGCAACAAACAATAACTCCCGCTTGCCTCAACTAGAGGAAGCCCGCGCATAGCAATGAAGACCCAACGCAGCCAAAAATAAATTAAAATAAAATTAAAAAAAAAAACAGGGCTTCCCTGGTGGCGCAGTGGTTGAGAGTCCGCCTGCCGATGCAGGAGACACGGGTTCGT
>NC_041220.1:101455435-101458630 GCF_002837175.3 Physeter macrocephalus
TGCTCCGCAATGGGAGAGGCCACAACAGTGAGAGGCCCGCGTACCACAAAAAAAAAAAAAAAAAAAAACAGACAAAACTAACTTATGCTCTTACAAGTCTAGAGAGTGGTTACTATTGTGGGCAGGCAGGGAGACTGAAAGGGAAGCCAAGGGGAGACTAGGGGTGCTGGCTGTGCTGTGTTTCTTGATCTACATGGTGGGTACATGTGTATGTTGAACTTGTGAAAATTCATCCACCTGTATATTTATGGTTTCTGCATGTTTTCTGTACACAGATTATATTTCCAAAAAAGAGTATGTGCTTCACTTTGTTTTCAAAAGAGGGTGATAACAACACCTAACCTGAGAGATTCCTGAGAGCATTAGCAATAATAGATGAGTAAAATGGTACAGCTTCAAGCTGTGGAAAAAGAACAGCTTTGAGGGGCTTGTTCTCCTAGGGAGTCCAGAGTAGGGGGAGACGCACACTTCCAGGGGCTTTGCTCAGATGGGACGGTTACCAGGTCCATGGAACTTTTGAGACAGCAGAGGGCAACAGGGCCACCTGGATGGTCACGGGCACTGGCAAAGACTGCAGATGTAATGTGCACCCTGCCATACCCACAAACGTTCGGGAAAGCCACTAAGTCCTTGCAGTGTTGGACTCCAGCCCCTAAGGAGACAAACAGGCCTGCAGACTCAGGTGCCGACACAGAGAGAAGAAGGAAGCAGCAAGGTGAGTAATTCCCAGTCCAGGGGAGGGCTTTCAACCGTTGCAGGGTTTGAGCCAAATTTACTTACATTTCCAAGTATCAGGAACGCCCTGAAACGATCTCTGATTATACGTATCTAAAGCGCCTGTCCTATAACGTGCTCAATAAATGGTAGCTATGATGATTTTCCTGTTGGTCCACAGTCACCATGCATCTCTCTGTAGGTATCTCAAACTCCACCTTAGCACATGTCATGCGCAGTGTGGCATCCAGAGATGCAGGGACCGCAGTCCCTGTTCTCAGGTGACGCACATGCAGTAAGCAAGTGAAGAGAAAACCAGACATACACAAATGACAAAGCGCTGCTGTCTGTCCTTTAGCGTCATTAAAAAGGACTCTGGACAGAAGTGGGCGGGGGTCAGGTGGAACCCCGGCCAGAAGGCCCTCCCAGTCCCCACACCCAGTGACAACCCAGAAGGCACAGTTCCGTGGCCTTTGGAGCTGATCTCTGAAAAACCTTTTCGGCAACCCTTTGCTCCTCCTTTGAATATATACACTGACTATAATATGCCACCTACTTGTAGTCATTGATACAGCTATACTGGAAACCTATTTTCTCTAGTCTCTCTTCCAGGATTTTCACACTGCCTTCTCCACAGGATTCCCTGAAACACAAAAACATAAAAACTATCAAAATAAAAGGAGAAGAGGATGGGGGGAGCTGTTTCTGTGTTAATCAAAAACTATTTTGACCGTGTGCTCCCTAGATGGTCTCCTCTCTGGAGAAATACGTAGCAAATTCTCTGGACCCAAAAAGGCTGCCAGCAGTCAAGCCGCGGGTGCCCAGGACGGGGTGCTCTGAGCTTTCAAACTTGCCCGACGTTTTGCAAGTCACACGCCTTCGGAGGGCTTCTGCCGGCGCATGCGCGGTGCGCTACAGGGCTCATCATAGCCCCACCCGCCAACGCAGCGCTGTGCTTGTGCGCCGAGCCTGACCAAAGCTGAGTGCCAGCCTGTTTAACCCAGAGTGTATTAAGTTAAGCCTCAAATGGAAACAAAAACATACATGTCAAAAAATATTAGAAAACGCAAATAAACAAAAGGGAAAAAAACCCAAATCTCACATCACTAGAGATAACTAGTGCCAGCCTGTTTAACCCAGAGTGTATTAAGTTAAGCCTCAAATGGAAACAAAAACATACATGTCAAAAAATATTAGAAAACGCAAATAAACAAAAGGGAAAAAAACCTAAATCTCACATCACTAGAGATAACTGCTGCTAACATTTTGGTGTACATCATTTTAGACTTTTACAGTATATTTATCCCTACAAGACTTTTAAAATATCACAATGTGATTGTGTTGCCCAACGCATTTTGTAATATGCGTTTGCCCATGTCTGTGTATATACATATATACCTCTCTGCCATTATTTTTAATTCCTGCCTGGTCTACCTTACATAATCAGAACACAATTCATAAAAGCAGTCGCCTCTTGTTAAAGACCAAGGTTCATTTCTATATTTCAATGTCATTGACACTACAAAAAACCTTGTTGAAGTTTCATTTTCATACACATGCTTAATTATTTGTTTCCTTAGCATACATTCCTGAAAGTAGGTTTTCTGTCACCGAGGTTTTGAATGCATTTTAAGGCTCTTGATGGCACTGCCACACCGAAACCCATGTTGACCACCCCAAGAGAGTATAAGATGTCTATCTCCCCACGTTCTCATCAACAAGGATTCTTGCCCTCCCGATGGTCAGAGTTAAGCAGGGGGATTGATAAAGGCAAACAGAGGTGGGTACAACACTGCCAGCTGTGATGAGTAGGTATGTTATTCACATTGCAGACAGGATCCGGCCTCAGTTTACCTGGAGTGGGAAGGTGAACAGCCTCCCCACTATAAAATTAACAGAGAGGGAGTGTACAGGGAGGAAATGAGCCATTGGAGGAAGTTTTCACAGAAGTGGAATTCTAGGCATTACGGGAATGAAGAGGGTAAGGTGTTTAGTGACATCATGTTTTAGAACCTTGCCAAAATCTGGGACTATGTCCTTCTGTGGGCCAAGTTCACTACTTAGAATTTTTTGGTAAGCAATGACATGGAGGTTTCAGGATACCTAGACACAGAGCTCAGTCAATGGGTTATTTAACCTTTTTTTTTTTTTTAAATAAAAGCAATCAAAGCAGTGCTAAACACAATTAGCTATCAGCCGTGTGATTTTTCACTCCCTATGATTTTTTTTCCCTAAAATCTGAGCAGTTTGGGACCCCCATTTTCTTAGCTCATGACCTGCACCTCCATCCTGTGGCACAGATGTGGACAGCCAGGTGTTCTTACCCCTTTATCATCTCTCCTGACACAGAAATAATGGGCTGAGAGAACAATGAATTGCAATTTCCTTATCTCATTAAAAACAGATTCAAAGAAAACAAAAATAAACAAATGTGACCTAATGAAACTTAAAAGCTTTTGCACAGCAAAGGAAACCATAAAC
>NC_041220.1:101459025-101473501 GCF_002837175.3 Physeter macrocephalus
ACAGATGAATGGATAAAGAAGATGTGGCACATATATACAATGGAATATTACTCAGCCATAAAAAGAAACAAAATTGAGTTATTTGTAGTGAGGTGGATGGACCTAGAGTCTGTCATACAGAGTGAAGTAAGTCAGAAAGAGAAAAACAAGTACCATATGCAAACATGTATATATGGAATCTAAAAAAAAATGGTTCTGAAGAACCTAGGGGCAGGACAGGAATAAAGATGCAGACGTAGATGTAGAGAATGGACTTGAGGACATGGGGAGAGAGAAGGATAAGCTGGGAAGAAGTGAGAGAGTGGTATTGACATATATACACTACCAAATGTCAAATAGATAGCTAGTGGGAAGCAGCCACAAAGCACAGGGAGATCAGCTCCGTGCTTTGTGACCACCTAAGGGGGTGGAATAGGGAGGGTGGGAGGGAGACGCAAGAGGGAGGGGATATGGGGATATATGTATACGTATAGCTGATTCACTTTGTTATACAGCAGAAACTAACACAACAATGTAAAGCAATTATACTCCAGTAAAGATGTTTTTTAAAAAAAAAGATTCAAAGGACAATCTTTCTCTGATAGATACATTAAAACAACAAGCAAGCATAATATCTAGACAAAAAGCAACTTCTCACAGAAACAAGAAAAACAATACACATTGTTTTTCATGCAACAGTAAGTATAATTTGTCTTCTGGGAAGAGAAAAGCAGATTCTGGTATGACTATGTAATAAGTCATTTGCAAATTTAATCTACTGCCCAAGAGACAGAAAAAAAATATCACTCATTATATGGTGAGTCTTAGGGGGTCCTGGAGGCCTGAAATGGGGAATTTGCTAAGATTCTTCCAGAACGTTCTTTCAATAACACATCCACTCAATGCTTTCCCCAATGTAGCTTCAAGGCTCTGAAGGACAGGGCCCCAGCTGCTTCTGAAGCACCATCACGGCTGCACAGCTTTTACCAGGCTTGGCCTTATTGGCTTGTCTCTGAGCCAACTGGGTTTATGTTTTTTATCTTTAGTTTTGCCAGCAGTGCCCTTTGTTGATGAGAAGGATGAGCTCAAGTTTGCATGGATAGCTGAGCTGATATAACCACTTGAGTTAGTGGCTTCCCAGAAAAATATGGATCATAAAAGTTTCCTTAGCCAGTTGTCTGAGACCCAGCTGCGAAACTCGTTGTTCTCTGAGAAGAACGTCTTCGTTACATGGTCCATGAGTCCATTCTGTGAACTCCCAGTGAGGCTTTTGAGCTTTAAATAACCAGGGAGAAAAACTGGCTTTGCCCTACACAAATGACCTACTCAGAAAGGCTGAGAGGAGTATCTGGATAAAGGAGGTTTTCTCTCTGGGCTCAGGACTGACTCATGGCATTTCCAGAAAGTCAAGTCTTTGCCTTTCTCATGCCCACCACATTAGAAACAGAGAAGACTGTTGATTCCCCAGAAATGTAAATGTAAATCAGACTGGATCATATCACATCCAAGAAAAGCATGTTTGCACAAAGATCATTACCAGTAGCACCGTAACTTACACATTGGATCCCCCGATTTCATGCATAACCCAGATCTCAATGCGTGTGATTTTATCCTTCTGTAAGTGGGGAATTTCAAAATCTGCCAGAAACCTGAGAAACAGAAAAGACATTTCTTAAAGTCCTAAAGCAATATGATACTGTGCCCATATCAGTGTTAGTTGACTTACACATTACTTTTGCTTTAAAGCTTTGGTGGGGGGCACTTTTTAGCTTTAATTTTTAGGTTACTTATTTCATTCAGGCATTCATCAGCTGTTAGTGGTATAAAGGTATGGACATAGTTCTGATCTCCAGGTCATTCAATTGTTTTTCTCTACCTGATCTTACAGAAGCAAGCATTAGACTGGGGATGTGGATGATTCTCTTAAGCCTCCATTAAAAACAACTAAAAACACATTTTGGCATCTTTGTCTTACATGTTGGTGCTGCATTCTTACCCTTTTACAGGATAGGCTCCTGTTGGCTCTGAACCATTCAGCAAGACATAGATCACCCCAGAACTATCTTCTGCATACTGCAAAAAGAAGCAAGCATTTTGAGTAAGCTAAGATGTCATTTTTAAGCTACGAAATGGTCAATTGTTTTTTAAATTGACAATTTTCCATACTGGCAAGGATGTGATAAATTTGGTATTTCATAGAGCCAGAGGGATGCAAACTGGCATATCTTGGAAAGCAAATTGCTTTGAAATGTCAAAAACGCAGTAATTCCATGCCTGGGAATCTACCACTCTAAAATAATGCAAACTAGTATCAGATTCCAGCATTGTATCAGCTGGTGTACACTAACTTATGCTGCCATTACAAGCAACCTCAAAATCACAGTGGCTTTAAACAAGAAAGATTTATTTCATGCACACACCACATGTTTATCACAAGTGTTTGGATTTGGGGTTTGGGTTTTGCTCCATATGTCCTTGCTCTGGGACCCAAGCTGATGCAGTCTCCACAACTGCAGAGTCACTAGTTATCAGGAAAGGGAGAAGAAAGTGGCAAATCACAGACCATTTCTTAAAGGCTTCCACCCAGATGTCACACAGTCATTCCTCTCACAACCTATTGGCCAGTGTAAGTCACACGTAAGCAACTTCAAGAGACAGAATGAGTGCAAACCACATGCTCAGAAGATGAGCCAGAAATACTTGGTAAACAGCACGAAGGATCACCTGGTGCACAGAGATGTGTGCAAAGATGTATATTGCAGCATGGTTTGTAACCAGTCTAAAACAGTCAACAACAGGGAAGGATAAGTCAATTATGGCACTTTCATGTCTGAAATATTACCCAGCCATTAATACAAGTCTACAAAAGATATGCAATAACATAGAAAGTGCTCACATTCAAAGCAAAAAGCGAGACTAGGTGGACAGAGCATGTGCTCCACTGCGTTACAAATAAATAGGCAGAAGTCTGGGAATATTAGTCAACCCCTGAGATTCCCAAGGGACAGACAGGTCCAGAGAAGTTCTCAAATCTCTGGTTGAGAACACTACTGGAGCATATAATTTCCCTGATAAAACGTTTATTCTAGTGTGAAGCCGGGTGGGGGGGACGGCAGGGGGTATCACGCAGCTCTGTGACACATGCCCAGCAGAGCCACGCCGAATGCCAGACGCAACAAAGCAACAATGTACTCCATGCCATGCCTGTCTTAGATTGCTTTCAAGTAGGCTAACAGTCTCAGTTAAATCTGCAAATGTCAAGGTTTGATGACCACTATTTGCCCTTAGGTAGCATGAATATGGATGATTAGTTTTCTTATTTATACTTTCTATAATTTGTCATTCTCTATCCTGAGCAGTTATTACATTGATGATAAAAATTTTTTTTCATTAAAAAAATGCATGCAGATACAGTGAGGCTCTACGAAGTCATGGTCGAAAATCTGGTTTCTGGCTGCTGCGCTTAGTAGCTGGGTAATAAGTCTGATCAAGTTTCTTGGCCTCTCTGTGCCTCATTTTTCCTATCTGTAAAACAAGGGTAATAAGAGTCTCTACCCCATAGGATTGTAAAGATCAAATCACTTAAAATAATACTTAACATTTATTGAATACTTCTTTGCTATAGTTCAGACCCTCTCCTCATCGCTATACTATACTACCTCTCCTCATGTTCAGACTATCCAGCATATTCTAAGGGCTCATAAAATGTGGGCATGATTATTAGATTATTAGATTCCCATTCTAGAGTTGAAGGAAGTATAAGATGGCGGCTTGCAGCACACTTTGAAGTTGGGCAGATCTGCTGGGGAGAATATGGGTTTTTTTTTTAACATATAATGTTGACATCACCCCCAAGTTGTCGTTATGATCCCATGTTCAAGTGATGATGCATCCACCGCCTCCCACTCCTCACTGAGGGGCTCGGGCAGCTCACTGCCAACTGCCTGGAGCCTGCACTCCAAGCAGAACCTGTGGGGAGTGGGCATGGACGGAGGGCTCCGACTGGAGCTGGCAGGAGAGCACAGGAATAAGAATGCTTCTGCCTGGAGCGGGCCCTCTGCTTAGTTCCAAACTGCAGCTGTGGTGGAGGATTTGACCAAAGTCTCGCTCACCCTGATTAACAGTGGACCCAGTGGACACCTGGTGATCCAGAGCAGGAAGTAGGACCAGAAGAGACACAGAGAGCCCTGAAAGGAGCTTGGTGGCACTGGGTAGAAGGACCTGACATCCACCAGCCTCCTAGTCAATACAGCTAACAGTTAATAGTTGACTGCTTTGCTCAACAGTTGAGCTAAGGACTGCACCCTCTTTATTTGGAATCTTTGGTCTAACGCCGGTGACAGAAAATGTAAGCTGTAGTCACTGGCATGTTATAGCTACCGATAGCTATCATCAACTCTGGTGACAATATCCTCTGAGAAACAGACCCATATTTAGGGGACCATTTCTTTGTCTCCAGTTTATCCCTGGTCTCCTATTGCCTCCTCTTCAGTTAATATCAACCTTGTGCACATCTCTGACACCCACATCTAGATCTTAGGGGTCCCAGGCTCTCCTCTAAAGCAGGGGTTACCCCACTTCACACCTCAATCAAAATCACATTGATTTGAACGACTAACAACAACCACAACACCAGAGTAATAATGACTGTTTAATACCTTCTTCTGGAGCTAACATTCAGAATTTTTTCTCTGTACCAGGCATTACATTAAGCATTTTAGCTTCTTAAATCCTCACCCCCTTTATGGAGCAGAGAGCGTGAATCAGAATGTTGCAAAGGTAGAAACTGAGACTCAGAGAAGTTTAGTTAATGACCCAATGGCCCAGCCTCTGAACCCTTCTGTCCCCTGTTCACGGATTCTACACCTGCTCAGTCCCCCAGCCAGCCTTCCCAGGATTACCTGGATGGATGCACTTTTCCAGTAAGAATCCACAGGATTGTTTTCACAATCTTCGGATGTAGGGCAGGATTGGTAGTCGAGTCCTACAGGGAAAACAGACAAACACATTTTATTTCAAAGATTATATCAAGGAAGAATTAATTGAAAATATTTGCTGGCTCCGCAAAATATACTGAACCTCATTCTACGTAATGTGTATGGGCTTAACATTCATAGTTCGGACCACCCAGTCCACAAGGAGCCTGGTGAGGAAGCACCCAACCCCGATACAAAGACATTTGTCATTGTTCTCGGCACAAATGTGAGGAAGGCGGAGAACTAAACAGCTGGGTGAATTCTCTACTGGAGGTCCAGCAAGTGATATATCTATATATCCAAAAATTATATATAATAATATTATATTATACATTGTATCCATATTAAAAATTATATATTAAAAATTTATATTTATTACATACATGACTTTTTTTTTCATTGTTGGGAGAAATGCCTTCTCCAATTAACCCAGGTCTTAGAAGTAGATACAAGAAAAATAGGCCAAGAAAGTAACAGTCCTTAAGCAGAAAACAGAAATTTTATAACATTTAAAATATAGAAAATGTTCAAATGTATTACATTTAAAAAAATTTTAAGGACAAAATTCAGCAGATATATAATGGGATTTGTTCCCCATTTACTCTATAAAAAAAGGAGAAAGTGCTAATTGACAATTCGTTCCAGGGAGAAGGAAGCAGGGCAAAATGTGAACTTCTTGAAGGGAAATGCATGGAGCTTCCTTGTTCCCCCTGGTGCACCAGCATCTCGATGTGCTCACCAACTTGGAGGCTCCCAAAATCCCATCAGAGAGGGGTTTTTATGGACATTTCATTATGTAGACAGCATTGATTAAATCATCGGTGATTAACTCAATCTCCAGTCCCCCTCCCCTTCCCAGAGGACAGAGGATGGGGCTGAAAGTCCCAACTCTCTAATGACGCCTCTGTCTTTTTGGTGACCAGCCCGCATCTGAAGCTATCTAGGGGTTCCCAAACCTCCAGTCACCCCATTACCATACAAAAGACACTCATCACTCCTCAGAATCCACGGGTTTCAGGAGCTGTGCACCAGGAACCAGGGGGACCAAGACCAAGTATTAATTTGTATTATACCACAGTCTCCCCTCCCTTCATGATCTTTCCATCTCACCCCTCCTCCATTCTCCCTCACCCTCTGTAGGATCATCAAGCTGAGGCTTCCTGGTCACAGTCCATGGGAAGAATGGCCATGTCCATTTGATCTGCACCCTGCCATGCTTCCCATCTCACGCAAAGTGAAAGTCAGCATTCTCACGATGTCCTGTGCTGTCTGGCCCTCCTTTATTCCTCTAGCCTCACAGTCTACTACTTGCCTCTTCACTTACTGCCTGCCTTTCTGCTCCTTAAATGTGCCATACACACTCCCACCTCAAGGCCTTTGCACGTGCTGTTCCCTCTGTCAGGAAATGCTCTTCCTCAAGTCCTTTAGGTCTTTGCTCAAACATCAGCTTCTCAGTGAGGCCTTCCCTGGGCCTGTGTAAAACTGCAATGCTTCCCTCTCCCCTCCTCACCAGCCAGCACTCCCTACCCTCTTTTCCCTGTTTTGGTTTGCTCTGTAACCTTTATAATCGTACGGCAAACTATATACATATGTTTTTACTTGCCTGTTGATGGTCTTATCTCCACCCCTGTCCCTATAATGTAAGGATGAGGTATTATTTTCCTGGTTTATTCTCTGCTGTGTTCTCAGCGCCTAGAAGAGCAAGGACTGGCGCGGAGGAGGCACTCTACAGACTTTATAGATGGATGAATGGATGGAGGAGCAAGAAACAAAACTGAGCTTAGGTTAACTTTTTTTGTTTTTTTTTGGCCACGCCGCACGGCATGTGGGATCTAAGTGAGGAAGAATGTCCAGTCTTCACGAAGGGACCACCTCCCCCCAACTGCTTTCCTTGCTGGCCTTCGTCCTGCTCAGCCTTAAAGACTGAGCCAGAGCAAAGCCTCCAAGACTGAGCCAGAGCAAAGCCTCCAGGAAGCTTCCCGAGGCTCTGGTCTATGCCGGTGTCTCCCTGTGCTACACTCCCTAGCTCTGGGTCGTTCCCGCCTCAGAGCACACCTCTCTGCACTCCCAAAGCTACACGTTTCCTGAGGGCAGAAACTGCTGTATCACCAGCTCCTAGCGTGGGAGGTGATGAATGAGGAGCGTTTTCCTTACCATCAGGCCAGCCCCTGTGACTTTAACTTTCACTGTGATTTTTGCCAACTACAAAATTGCCACTTGCCATCTACCTCTACAAGGATTAAATCATGAGCTGCTGCAGCCGCTGACCTTCAACACCCCCTAAAAGGAGTTCAGGGTGGAGATCAGGAATGAGGCCCTCTGTGCTCTGGGAAAAACTGGCAGAACAGGTCTTCAGATGGTTAGATATTTTCGGGAGATGATTTGATGAGCCCAAGTCTTGCATCTCCTCATATCTAGGAAAGTACTAAAATCATTAACGGTGACATCTGTTCCTCGTGATTAGCAGCAGGTCTCTGCCAAAATGTGTGCCTGACTGCATACACCCACCCCCTTCACTAAAATCATACATAACAGTGACCTTCCCCCCTACCTCTTTGGAGCAGTCTCTCAGAGCTATCTGAAGTGCTGTCTCCCGGGCTATAGTCCTCATTTTGCCCTAAATAAAGCTTAACTCTCAGCTTTCACGTTGTGCTTTTTTATTTTTAAGTCAATAATCTGAATCTCAAAATATCTGCTGGCGGCCTGGAGCAGCTTCAGAATCAGTGAGAAGAGGGGAGAATCCTGGCCTTAGTTCTTCAAGTCATTTAACCACCCAAAGCCTCAGTTTCCCCCTCTGGAAAATGAGGATAGTGAGACAGAGTCATGCAGGACTCTGGAGTCAGACTCTGACTTTGCTGTTTACGCACTGTGCAATCCTGAGCATGTTTCTCAGTCTTGCTGTGCCTCACTTTCCTCGTTTGTCAAAATAGGCATCAGGATAGGACCTATCCCACGGGGCTGTTGGAGGGATTAAATGAGTTAATATCCATAAAGTGCTTAGAACAGCACCTAGCAAAAGATAGATTCTCCTTCTCTATTATCATTGTTATTATTTAATTATTAACGACCACTTTACCTGAGAGGATTTGAGGGGGGCGGAATCCAAAGAGATAAAAATGCATATGAAAGCACTTAGCACAAATGTCAAATGCATAGTAAATAGGAACCCTGACTTTTCTTGTGATTCATGCAGAAGTCTTACCAGAGGCATTTTCCTGTCGACACCAGCTCAAGAAATCTCCAACCGTGCCATACAGAACATTGCACAGTGGCATAAAGCGGCGGCCGTTCTCCGCATAGCTGGTGACAAGGAGGTGGTTGTTTTCCCAGAATAGGGACTAAGGAAAAACCAACACAAAATGAAATCAAAACAGATTTCTTCAGGCACAGTATCATCAAGACAAGTCAGGCCAACCATTTCTCATTCACCTGGGACTTGCCTCACAACAACTGAACCTTCTTTGTTTTTGTCTTTAGTTACCCATTCAGAGAGTGCTACCAGCTCTCTTTTCTTTATTCCAAGGGTATCATGCAAATGTTAATGAAATATTTTCCCAGCAGAGAAAAAATATAGATACATACATACATATATATTTTTTCTAGTAGTTAAAAAATTATAGATAGATAGATTTTTTTTTTAAATCAAGGGACCTGGGTTCAAATTTTGGGTCTGCCATATACTAAATGTGTGGTCTTGAACAAGGCATGTAATCTCCCCGTGCTTCAGTTTCCACATGTGGAAAATGGGGAGTATGAAACCTTTCTCTTCTCCCAGAGCTGTGGTTAGGATGATATGCAATCACAAAATGAATTCCTAAAGGGTAAAGTGCCTCAAAAGTACATTACTTTTATATTATACTTTATAGTTTCCACTATGAAGTTACAACGTTTTCACATAATAATAATACAAATAACAATATCCCCCTCATCATGCCATCAGATCCTCAGTATTCCAACCAGCAATCTCTGTCTAGACTGGATGCTTCCCGAGGGCAGAGGCTGTTTTGTTCCCTGTTGCATCTGAAACGCTGAGAACAACACCTGGTACATGGAATTAGCTCAGTATTTACTGAGTTTATCAACCAAAGTCCATGAGAAAGGAGAACAAAAATAACAGCTCCCATCTTTACTGACCAAGAGGCTGCAAGGTTCAAAGGCAACATATACTCAAAAATCATGTTTTCAGCCTATTATGTGTTTGAACCTCCCAGCTCCATTTACCTGCCTTTACAAATGAAAAAAATCAATGTTAAGATGTTTTCATTTGTAAACATCAATGTTACATGGCTTTACAATGAAAAAATCAAGTTAAGAATTTGTGTCAACCTACTTACAATAGCCAGGACATGGAAGCAACCTAAGTGTCCATCAACAGATGAATGGATAAAGAAGATGTGGGGGCTTCCCTGGTGGTGCAGTGGTTGAGAGTCCGCCTGCCGATGCAGGGGACACGGGTTCGTGCCCCGGTCCGGGAAGATCCCACATGCCGCGGAGCGGCTGGGCGCGTGAGCCATGGCCGCTGAGCCTGCGCGCCCGGGGCCTGTGCTCCGCAACGCGAGAGGCCACAACAATGTGAGGCCCGCGTACCGAAAAAAAAAAAAAAAAAAAAAAAAAAGGAAGATGTGACACATATATACAATGGACTATTATTCAGCCATAAAAAGAAACGAAATTGAGTTATTTGTAGTGAGGTGGATCGACCTAGAGTCTGTCATACAGAGTGAAGTCAGAAAGAGAAAAATGGGACGAAGTGAGAGAGTGGTACTGACATATATACACTACCAAATGTCAAATAGATAGCTAGTGGGAAGCAGCCGCATAGCAAAGGGAGATCAGCTGGGTGTTTTGTGACCACCTAGAGGGGTGGGATAGGGAGGGGGGGAGGGAGACGCAAGAGGGAGGGGATATGAGGATATATGTATATGTATAACTGATTCACTTTGTTATAAAGCAGAAACTAACACACCATTGTAAAGCAATTATACTCCAATAAAGATGTTTAAAAAAATTTATGTCAAAAATATGTCCTTCATTAAGAAAAAAAAGAATTTATGTCAGAGAAATAAAAATGGTATCTAACTTTCTTTAAACTCAAGGTACTGTTCTAAACAAGCAATTTACATAGATGTTCTCATTTACTTTCACTGTATTAGTGCTTAGATTGCAGACAGAATACAGACATGTAAACCACATGATTATATGTTAACCAGTTTCTTCAAGAAACTGGTCCTGAATGGATATAATCTTAAAACCTGTTAAGAGGAGGGATTGGTCTCCTGGGAGGATACTGACATAGAGGGTTTTCTGAAGTACTCAAGGTTCAGGCCTTTGGAGCCAGTTAGGATGGAGATTGTTCAGAACTGGCCAGGTGCAGAGGCCCCGTGGGAAAGGTGTGGTGACGCCCTGATGTTCTTGTGGTTTCTGCATTGACTTCTTGACTTAGGAAAGTTCCTTCTGCCCAGGACAAGCAGGAGACCCAGGAGCACCGTTGAAGACAGAGCCACTTTCCCACCAGAGAGCCTGGCGCACATTGTGAGTTGGTTGCTTGGCCTGAACACTGTCTGTCTCTATAGAGACAGAGCAACGTTTTACCGAGGCGAAGGTAGAGTTACCTTGTCTCTGGGAATGGAGTGCCTGGAGAGGTTAATAAAAAGGTCGTAATCTGAGGGAAGCACAGAACAGGGATCCTTATCCAGCACCAGTTTAAAGGCTTCCCAGATGGCCGTGCAGTTCTTGTCCCTGCGGAAAAGTACAAGTTTAAAAAAGAAAAAAAAAAAAAAGAGCACATTCCAGTGTGATATATTTCCATTTCTCTCTCCAAGTTTTTTACTAGTGATTTTGTCAAATATCAACTCTGCAGAACTGGGCATACAAAAAAGACAGGAAATTGTCATAACTCTTGCATTAACCCCAATTCAGAAGAGGAAGAAAAATAACTTTGGTGATGGATTTAGAAATCTGACAGTGGAAGTGTCTTTCAGAGGTGCAACACACATTTCTTAGAACTTAGAACAGGCTCACAGACACAGCAGAAAATGCACAGAGCTAGAAGGTGACAATTCCAATAAACCACATGGGCTGTCAGCTTCAGGTGCCCCTTCATTTAGACACAGGTCCGTCCTGGGGTTGGGGGCCAGGTGAGATCAGGCGGACATGCAAGACCTTGTAAAATCAGGAGTGAGCACAGAGCGTGGAAAAAGACTGTTCCACCTCCTGCTTAGGCAGAAAGTATGACTTCCAGTGTCCGCTGCAACTCCTTAAGTCCAACCTAGCTTTCCAAAACCATTTCCCACCCCATTTGTAACTTATTTCTTATGCTGGGTGGCAACATGGGTGTTCCTTGTATTATTTTCCGTTCTTTTTTATTGGCCTAAAATCTGTCACAATAAAAACAACTGGCACAAGAGAGGGACTTTATGAAAACAGAAAAAATGTGTCCAAGGAAGGAACAAAAATTAGTAAGAAGCACAGTGCTGGCAAGAGAGACTCAAACTTTAAAAGTCCTCTAAATTAGAAGACCTGAAATTTGAATTCCCAAAGTACCTGGACTCAGGGAATTCCAGCTGGAGACCATATTCCATATTCCTGGGTCTGATGGGTTCTGGTTAACCTTACTCTGGCTGTCGTCCAAACTCACCGCTACCTAATCCTCATCCACCCCCCCAACACCCGCTTCATTGTACACATACACACACACACACACACACACACACCCTTCACCTCCAGACCCCACCCAGTGCACCCTCCCTAGTAGATTCCCCATCCTCCTTCCCTCTCCCCCCTCCCCTTCCCCTTCCTCTCCCCACCCCCTTCCTCTCCCTCTCCGGCTCCCTCGCCAGCCGCCGCGCTCACCGCAGCTCGGGGCTCAGCACCGCAATGTACTCCGCGCAGCGGCCCAGGAAGATGCTCTGCAGGTGCGGGATGGTGCCCTGCCCGCTCCAGCGCGCGTCCGCAGCGCCGGCAGCGCCCGCAGCCGGCGACAGCAGCAAGATCAGCAGCAGCGCCGGCAGCGGCCGCCGGGACCGCGCGCACCCCCGGGCTTCCATCGCAGGCACTTTGGAGGTGCCTCCCGGACTCGCCTCCTCCCGTCGCGCTGAGGTGGCTCCCCGAGCTGCCGCTGGGCAAGATTCTCGCCCTAACGAAACCCGCGCTCACTTCCTTGTCTCTCTGCCTCAGCTCCGGGACTGAGTAGGGGCATTACCGGGGGCGGGACTATTGCCCTCGGCGAATCGCGGCCGGAGTCCACGAGGTGGGATGCCCAAAGAAGAAGCAAGATTGGAGAAAGGGTGAGGCGAGTTCAGCCCCCCGAAGGAAGATTTTTCTGGCTTCAAACTATGACAACTTTCACAGACACCCTCTTTCTCACTGGCTAATGATGAGTGGACGGTGTTTGTTTTCAGGAAATAATAACCACAAAAGCTAATATTTATTGAGCTGTTACTATGTGCCAACCACTTTACAAGCTTAATTTTCATTGCCTTTTCACAATATCCCTCGGAGCTAGGTTTATCACTCCTATTTACAGGTGAGTGAACTCAGGGAAGTTAAGTAGCTTGTCGGAGGTCACAATCTCCCTTCCAGATAGATGCAAAATTCCAGAGACAATCAGTGTAGAGATCTGAGATTAACAGAACTCACTGGAGGGCCAAGTCCTCAATTCCTACTGTAATGATAGGTATGTGCCTGGCAGACGTGATAAATGTGGGAGGCCCGTGAGAGGTAGGGTGGAGGGTTCTGGAATATTTTATTTTAATCTCTCTTTTCTATTTTTAAAGTTTATAACCAAAACTCTCATTGTCCTGTCCAGCCCCTCCCTAACTCGAGTCCACTTTCCAGAAATAAGCATTTTAAATTATTTCAACAGGCTTTTTGATTTTTGTTTTCCTGGCATTTACTTCCACATTTCCAAATAATATGCCTGTATGCTGTTTCTTGATGTTTCCATTTTGGATAGTATTCTTTGACTTCCCACCATGTCAAAGGAAATTTTATCTTTAACCCCACACATCCTCAAAAGGCATCCTTCTGCACCCTCCATTGTCCAAGTCTTTTTATCAAAAGCTTTAACTCAGTAATCAGCATTTACGTTATTATGACTTGTGAATATTATTCATGGCAGAGTTGTAGTATTCTGTGATTCTGTTTCCTTTCTTGTGAACTTCATGCTTACCCTAGAGGTAATAATAGTCTCCCTCCCACCATCCCCAACCACTGGCTTATTTGTTTGTTTGTGATATTATATGTACACTTATGATTATGGTCAAATTCTCTACAAGGCATGTAAATCTTTCAATGCATTTAAAAGCATCAGTCAATATTTCAGGTGGTGTGTGTGATTTCTTTCTCTCTCTCTCTTTTCTTTTTGTTTCTTGGAAACACCCTTTTTTGTCCAGTTTACTATCCCAGTCTGAGCTTACTGCTCTCAACTTGCTGCATAGTTGTCTTACAGTGGCCCAGGAAGATGCCTGTTCTTGTCTCTCCTGGATTGATGCCCTGTTTCCTAGATCCCATGTCTAGAGCACACCTTCCAATAGCTTCTTGAGAAGAGGCCATAGGGGCTAAATTTTTTGACTTTTGCATAACAATGTAAAATGTCATTATTCTACCCTCATGCTTGATTGAAAGTTTGGTTAGAGAGAATTTTAAGTTGCAAATCATTTTCCCTCAAAATTTTGAAGGCAGTGCTCCACTGTTCTCTGATTTCTATGTTACTATTGAAAAAATCTAGAGCCCTTTTCCTAATCCTGTTTATTTGACCTTCTCTATGGAAGTGTTTAAGATAAATCTCAAGAGTATGAAATTTCAGAGATGAACTTGAGAGCAAGTAATTTCCATTCATTGTGCTGACCGCTCTAGGAAGGATGTTTCCAAGAAACAACAAAAAAGAGAGAGACAGAGGGAAAGAAATCACACACACACCACCTGAAGTATTGACTGATGCTTTTGAATGCATTGTGAGATTTATATGTCTTGCAGAGAATTTAACCATAATCATAAATGTATGTAGAATACCAATCAAATAAATAAGCTGTGGGGGAGGGGGAGGGAGATGATTACTACCTCTAGTTAAGCAAGTTTATAAGAAAAAAACATATATAGTAATATAATTCTCTAAGCTCAGCCATGAATAATATTCATAAGTCATAATAAAGTAAATGCTGATTATGAAACAGGAGGGAAGGTGGCAGGGCACAACCTTTGAAACAATGACATAGCCAGAGGACGTGACATAAACTGATTAGAACCAAAAATGGGTCCAAGATGGTGGATAAGTCAAATTCCACTGGACCCTAAGCCTCAGTATATGCTCACTGTAACACATCAGCAAGCTAAATGACACACCTACAGGTGCCATGACAGTTCCAAGGCCAACCATAAGGATCAAAAAGTGGGTGGTTTATCTTTGATAAAGGAGGCAAGAATATACAGTGGAGAAAAGACAGCCTCTTCAATATGTGGTGGTGGGAAAACTGGACAAGTACATGTAAAAGTATGAAATTAGAACACTCCCTAACACCATA
>NC_041220.1:101474036-101477936 GCF_002837175.3 Physeter macrocephalus
TAAAGAAGATGTGGCACATATATACAATGGAATATTACTCAGCCATAAAAAGAAACGAAATTGAGTTATTTGTAGTGAGGTGGATGGACCTGGAGTCTGTCATACAGAGTGAAGTAAGTCAGAAGGAGAAAAACAAATACCGTATGCTAACACATATATATGGAATCTAAGAAAAAAAAATGTCATGAAGAGCCTAGGGATAGGATGGGAATAAAACACAGACCTACTAGAGCATGGACTGGAGGATATGGGGAGGGGGAAGGGTAAGCTGTGACAAAGTGAGAGAGAGTGGCATGGACATATATACACTACCAAACGTAGTGGGAAGCAGCTGCATGGCACAGGGAGATCAGCTCGGTGGTTTGTGACCACCTAGAGGGGTGGGATAGGGAGGGTGGGAGGAAGGGAGACGCAAGAGGGAGGGGATATGGGAACATATGTATATATATGTATAACTGATTCACTTTGTTGTAAAGCAGAAACTAACACACCATTGTAAAGCAATTATACTCCAATAAAGATGTTTTAAAAAAATAATAATTGAATGAAAAATGCTCAAAATAAATAAAAAATAAATAGCAAAAAAAAAAAAGTGGGTGGTGGCCCAATTCCTGGAAATCACCACCCCTTCCTGAAACAGCTGGAATACTCCTCCCACTCATTAGCCTATGAAATTCACCACCCCTATAAAAGCTGACAACCTCATACCCTGGTGCCTTTCTCACCTTCTGAGATGGCCCACACTCTGTCTGTGGAGTGTGTTTTGCTCTAAATAAATCTGCTTCTTACCTATCACTCTGTCTCTCACTGAATTCTTTTCACGCTGAGACACAAAGAGCATGAGCCTCAGTAAGTCCAGACACCAGGTGAGTGGTTCTAATTAAAACACCGTGAGTTTGAGTCCCAAGCAGGGTTTTGTCCATGTTCAAGTCGGGCCGCGTGGGTTCAAGTCGCAATCTGAGGTGCACAGTTTCAATTACTGTTTTAACATTTATATGCAGAAAATAGAAAGAATTCAACAACTCTAAAATAAGAAAAACAACCCAAAGTTTTAAATGGTATCTGCTTTTAAAATAGTTGAGCAGATACCTCACCAAAAGAGACATTCCACTACTAGGTACTTACCAAAGAGAAAATGAAAATATGTCTGCCCAACGATTTATACATGAAATGTTCATAGCAGCTTAATTCATAGTAACCCCTAAACAATGCAAATACCCAACAAGAGAAGAATAAACAAATTGTGATATAGTCTACAATAAAATACTTCTAAGCAGTGCAAAGGAATGAACTACTGATACACTGAAGAATGTAAAAAAAATGTATATGCTAAATGAAAGAAGCTAGATATAAAATAATACACACTTTATTATTCCCCTTATATGAAGTTCTGGAAGGAATAGGATGCTGATATACAGAATTGGGGGAAAAGAGATTTCAGATGGAACTAATTGCCTGAGCAAATACAGAATAATGGGAAAGCATGAGGCTTCTCCTGAAAAAGGTAAAATTTTACTTTGACTGATAAATAGGGTACAGGTTGAGACTTGACAAAATAAGTTAGGGTCATACCTTTTTTTTTTTTTTTTTTTTGGCCACGCCTAGCAGCTTGCAGGATCTTAGTCCCCTGACACGGGATTGAACCCATACCATCGGCAGTGAAAGCACGGAGTCCTAACCAATGGACCTCCAGGGAATTCCTAGGGTCATATATCTTTTTCTTTTTTTTAACATCTGTATTGGAGTATAATTGCTTTACAATGGTGTGTTAGTTTCTGCTTTATAACAAAGTGAATCAGCTATACATATACATATATCCCCATATCTCCTCCCTCTTCCGTCTCTCTCCCACCTTCCCTATCCCACCCCCATATATTATATCCTAAAGAACTTGGACACAATAATAATTTGAACTTTGCGCTCTTTTTTTTTTTTGAATTTTACTTTATATTTTTTTTATACAGCAGGTTCTTATTAGTTATCCATTTTATACATATTAGTGTATACATGTCAATCCCAATCTTGCAATTCATCACACCACCAACCCCTCCCCCTGCCACTTTCCCCCCTTGGTGTCCATACATTTGTTCTCTACATCTGTGTCACTATTTCTGCTCTGAAAACCAGTTCATCTGTACCATTTTTCTAGGTTCCACATATATGTGTTAATATACGATATTTGTTTTTCTCTTTCTGACTTACTTCACTCTGCATGACAGTCTCTGGATCCATCCACATCTCTACAAATGACCCAATTTCGTTCGTTTTTGTGGCTGAGATACAATATTCCATTGTATCTATGTACCACATCTTCTTTACCCATTCGTCTGTCGATGGGCATTTTGGTTGCTTCCATGACCTGGCTATTGTAAATAGTGCTACAATGAATATTGGGGTGCACGTGTCTTTTTGAATTATGGTTTTCTCTGGGTATATGCCCAGTAGTGGGATGGCTGGGTCATATGGTAATTCTATTTTTAGTTCTTTAAGGAACCTCCATACTGTTCTCCATAGTGGCTGTATCAATTCACATTCCCACCAACAGTGCAAGAGGGTTCCCTTTTCTTCATACCCACTTCAGCATTTGTTGTTTCTAGATTTACTGATGATGGCCAATCTAACTGGTGTGAGGTGATACCTCATTGTAGTTTTCATTTGCATTTCTCTAATAATTAGTGATGTTGAGCAGCTTTTCATGTGCATCTTGGCCATCTGTATCCCTTCTTTGGAGAAATGTCTAGTTAGGTCTTCTGCCCATTTTTTGTTTGGGTTGTTCATTTCTTTAATATTGAGCTGCATGAGCTGTTTATATATTTTGGAGATTAATCCTTTGTCTGTTGAGTCGTTTGCCAATATTTTCTCCCATTCTGAGGGTTGCCTTTTCGTCTTGTTTGTAGTTTCTTTTGCTTTGCAAAAGCTTTTAAGTTTCATTAGGTCCTATTTGTTTATTTTTGTCTTTATTTCCATTACTCTAGGAGGTGGATCAAAAAAAGATCTTGCTGTGATTTATGTCACAGTGTGTTCTTCTTATGTTTTCCTATAAGAATTTTATAGTGTACAGTCTTACATTTAGGTCTCTAATCCATTTTGAATTTATTTTTGTGTATGGTGTTAAGCAGTGTTCTAATTTCATTCTTTTACATGTAGCTGTCCAGTTTTCCCAGCACCACTTATTGAAGAGGCTGGCTTTTCTCCATTGTATATCCTTGCCTCCCTTGTCATAGCTAAGTTGACCATAGGTGCGTGGGTTTATTTCTGGGCTTTCTATCCTGTTCCATTGATCTATATTTCTGTTTATGTGCCAGTACCATATTGTCTTGTTTACTGTAGCTTTGTAGTATAGTCTGAAGTCAGGGAGTCTGATTAGTCCAGCTCCGTTTTTTTCCCTCAAGGCTACTTTGGCTATTTGGGGTCTTTTGTGTCTCCATAATAATTTTAAGATTTTTTGTTATAGTTCTGTAAAAAATGCCATTGGTAATTTGATAGGGATTGCATTGAATCTGTAGATTGCTTTGGGAAGTATAGTTATTTTCACAATATTGATTCTTCCAATCTGATTAGCTCTAGTAGTTTTCTGGTGGCATCTTTAGGATTCTCTATGTATAGTATCATGCCATCTGAAAACAGTGACAGTTTTACTTCTTCTTTTCCAATATGTATTCCTTTTATTTCTTTTTCTTCTCTGATTGCCATGGCTAGGACTTCCAAAACTATGTTGAATAACAGTGGTGAGAGTGGACATACTTGTCTTGTTCCTGATCTTAGAGGAAATGCTTTCAGTGTTTCACTACTGAGAGTGATGTTTTGCTGTGGGTTTGTCATATATGGCCTTTATTATGTTGAGGTAGGTTCCCTTTATGCCAACTTTCTGGAGAGTTTTTATCATAAATGGGTGTTGAA
>NC_041220.1:101477965-101490616 GCF_002837175.3 Physeter macrocephalus
CTTCAATTTGTTAATATGGTGTATCACATGGACTGATTTGCATATATTGAATAATCCTTGCATCCCTGGGATAAATCCCACTTGATCATGGTGTATGATCTTTTTAATGTGTTGTTGGATTCTGTTCGCTAGTATTTTGTTGAGGATTTTTGCATTAATATTCATCAGTGATATTTTTCTGTAATTTTCTTTTATTCTTATATCTTTGTCTGGCTTTGATATCAGGGTGATGGTGGCATCATAGAATGAGTTTGGGAGTGTACCTTCCTCTGCAATTTTCTGGAAGAGTTTGAGAAGGATGGGTGTTAGCTCTTCTCTAAATGTTTGATAGAATTCACCTCTGAAGCCATCTGGTCCTGGACTTTTGTTTGTTGGAAGATTTTTAATCACAGTTTCAATTCCAGTGCTTGTGATTGGTCTTTCTTTGTTTCTATTTCATTTATTTCTGCTCTGATCTCTATGATTTCTTTCCTTCTACTAACTTTGGGTTTTGTTTGTTCTTCTTTCTCTAGTTCCTTTAGGTGTAAGGTTAGATTGTTTATTTGAGATTTTTCTTGTTCCTTGAGGTAGGCTTGTATTGCTATAAAATTCCCTCTTAGAACTGCTTTTACTGCATCCAATAAGTTTTGGAATATCGTGTTTTCATTGTAATTTGTCTCTAGGCATTTTTTGATTTCCTCTTTGATTTCTTCCGTGATCTCTTGGTTATTTAGTAACACATTGTTTAGCCTCCATGTGTTTGTGTTTTTTACATTTATCTCCCTGTAATTGATTTCTAATCTCATAGCACTGTGGTCAGAAACGATGCTTGATATTTCAATTTTCTTAAATATACTGAGGCCTGATTTGTGACCCAAGATGTGATCTGTCCTGGAGAATGTTCTATGTGCACTTGAGAAGAAAGTTTAATCTGCTGTTTTTGAATGGAATGTCCTATAAATATCAATTAAATCTATCTGGTCTATTGTGTCATTTAAAGCTTGTGCTTCCTTATTAATTTTCTGTCTGGATGATCTGTCCATTGGTGTAAGTGAGGTGTTAAAGTTCCTCACTATTATTGTGTTACTGTTGATTTCCTCTGTTATACCTGTTAGCATTTGCCTTATGTATTGAGGTGCTCCTATTTTGAGTGCATATATATTTATAATTGTTATATCTTCTTCTTGGATTGATCGCTTGATCATTATGTAGTGTCCTTCCTTGTCTCTTGTAACATTCTTTATTTTAAAGTCTCCTTTATCTGATAAGAAATTGCTACTCCAGCTTTCTTTTGATTTCCATTTGCATGGAAAATCTTTTTCCATCCCCTCACTTTCAATCTGTATGTGTCCCTTGGTCTGAAGTGGGTCTCTTGTAGACAGCATATATATGGGTCTTGTTTTTGTATCCATTCAGCGAGCCTGGGTCTTTTGGTTGTAGTATTTAATCCATTTACGTTTAAGGTAATTATCGATATGTATGTTCCTATTACCATTTTCTTAATCGTTTTTGGTTTGTTTTTGTAGGTTCTTTTCTTCTCTTGCCAGGTAGAGTAATCTTGGTTGTAGGTTCTTCCCCTTCATCACTTTAAGTATATCATGCCACTCCCTTCTGGCTTGTAGAGTTTCTGCTGAGAAATCAGCTGTTAACCTTATGGGAGTTCCCTTGTATGTTATTTCTGGTTTTTCCCTTGCTGCTTTCAGTAATTTTTGTTTGTCTTTAATTTTTTCCAATTTGTTTACTATGTGTCTCATCATGTTTCTCCTTGGGTTTATCCTGCCTGGGAGTCTCTGTGCTTCCTGGACTTGGGTGGTTAGTTCCTTTCCCATGTTAGGGAAGTTTTTGACTATAATCTCTTCAAATATTTTCTCGGGTCCTTTCTCTCTCCCTTCTCCTTCTGGGACCCCTATAATGTGAATGTTGTTGTGTTTAATGTTGTCCCAGTGGTCTCTTAGGCTGTTTTCCTTTCTCTTCATTCTTTTTCTTTATTCTGTTCCATGGCAGTGAATTTCACCATTCTGTCTTCCAGGTCACTTATGCATTCTTCTGCCTCAGTTATTCTGCTATTGATTCCTTCTAGTGTATTTTTCATTTCAATTATTGTATTGTTTATCTCTGTTTGTTATTTAATTCTTCTAGGTGTTTGTTCTTTAATTCTTCTAATGTCTTTGTTAAATATTTCTTGCATCTTCTCGAGCTTTGCCTCCAATCTTTTTTCGAGGTCCTGGATCATATTCACTATGATTATTCTAATTCTTTTTCTGGAAGGTTGCCTATCTCCACTTCATTTAGTTGTTTTTCTGGGGTTTTATCTTGTTCCTTCATCTGGTGCAAAGTCCTCTGCCTTTTCATTTTGTGTATATTTCTGTGAATGTGGTTTTCCTTCCACAGGCTGCGGGATTGTAGTTCTTCATGCTTCTGCTGTCTGCCCTCTGGTGGATGAGGCTATCTAAGAGGCTTGTGCAAGTTTCCTGATGTGTGGGACTGTTGGTGGGTAGAGCTGGCTGTTGCTGTGGTGAGCAGTGCTCAGTAAAACTTTAATCTGCTTGTCTGCTGATGGGTGGGGCTGGGTTCGCTCCCTGTTGGTTTTTTGGCCTAAGGCAACCCAACACTGGAGCCTACCCAGGCTCTTTGGTGGGCTAATGGCAGACTCTGGGAGTGCTCACACCAGAGTAATTCCTAGAACTTCTGCTGCCAGTGTCCTTGTCCCCACAGTGAGCCACAGCCTCTGCCTGCCTCTGCAGGAGACCCTCCAACAGTAGCAGGTAGGTCTAGTTTAGTCTCCTATGGGGTAACTGTTCCTTTCCCTGGGTCCCGATGCACACACTACTTTGTGTGTGCCCTTCCAAGAGTTCAGTGTCTGTTTCTCTCAGTCCTGTCAAAGTCCTGCAATCAAATCCTGCTAGCCTTCAAAGTCTGATTCTCTAGGAATTCCTCCTCCCGTTGCAGACCCCCTGGTTGGGAAGCCTGACGTGGGGCTCAGAACCTTCACTCCAGTGGGTGGACTTCTGTGGTATAAGTGTTCTCCAATTTGTGAGTCACCGATCCAGCAGTTATGGGATTTGATTTTATTGTGATTGCACCCCTCCTACCATCTCTTTGTGGCTTCTCCTTTGTCTTTGGATGTAGGGTATCTTTTTTTGTAAGTTCCAGTGTCTTCCTGTCAATGATTGTTCAGCAATTAGTTGTGATTTAGGTGCTCTCTGAAATTTGTGCTCTTGAACATCAAGAGCTTTCAGTACTTTCTGAACTTCCTTATTTAAAATTTTGTCTTGTTTGTTGGTTGGCATTTTTGGTTGCTTGAGGATGAAGCAAGAGAGATCATGAATTTGAAGTTTTTAGAACAGTGTTTCATAGTGTCCTCTCAATGAATGTTTCAAATACTTATCAACAGCTTATTTGTTCCTTGTGTTTATTTTGTGTTGTGGTAAGCTGAGTAATGGCCCCACAAAGATGTCTGTGTCCTAGTCCCCAGAACCTGTGAATACATTACCTTACATAGTAAAAGGGACTTTGCAAATGTGATTAAGGATCTTGAGATGGAGAGATTACAATGGATTGTCTGGATGGGTCCAATGTAATCATAAGAGAAGGGCAATCACTCAGAGAGGTGATCGTACAGAGAAGGCAATGTGATGATGGAAGCAGAGAGATATTTGAAGGTGATTTGTTGCTGGCTTTGAAGATGCGAGGCAGGGAATGCAGGCAGACTCTAGAAACTTGAAAAAGTACGGAAACAGATTCTTCCCCAGAGTCTCCAGAAGGAACAAACCCTGCTGACACCTTGACTTTAGTCCAATGAGACTATCATTGGACTTCTGACCTCCAAAAGAGAATAAATTCGTGTTGTTTTAAGCCATTAATATTGTGGTAATTTGTTACAGCAGCCGTAGGAATGAGTACAGATTTTGGTATCTGAAAGTATCCCCCTTTCTGCCTCCCTTTGTCCTCAATTCCAAGACTGAGCTTGGGACATCATTAGCACAGGATTATTACTCTTAGCTAGTCTTGGCCAGAATCTGCAAGGAGGTTGCACCAAAGAAGAAGCGAGATTGGAGAAGGGGTGAGGTGAGTTCTGTGATCAGAAGAAAGATGTTTTTCTAGCTCCAAACTATGGCAACTCTACTGTAACAAATACTACAAATATGAAAGTGGTTTGGAAGTGGGGAATGGGTAGAAGTTGGAAGAATTTTGAGGAACATGATGGAAAAGTCCTAGATTGCCTTGAACAGACTGTTAGTAGAAATATGGGTGTTAAAGACTGCTGGTGAGGTCTCAGAGGAAATGAGGAACGTGATTTGGGAAACTGGAGGGAAGGGGGTCTGTTATATAATGGTAGAAAGCTTAGATTGTGTCCTATAATTATACAGAAAACAGAACTTGTAAGCAATGAATTTGGGTATTTGGTTGAGATTTCCAAGCAAAATATTGAAGGTGTGACCTGGTTTCTTCTTGGTTGCTTTTAGTAAAATTTGAGAGAGGAACGGAGAGAACTGTTACAAAAAGGAAGCAGAACTTGATTTGGGAAATTCTCAGCCTACATAGATTGCAAACAATGCTGAAGTTAAGAGATCCATTGCCAGGAAAGCATGCTCTGGAGAGTAAGCCAATGATGTAGTTGCACAGCTTTTTTTTTTTGATTAAAAATGTTTTAAATTGTAGTAAAATATACATAAAAGTTATCATCTTAACCATTTTTAAGTGTGGATAGACTTTTGCTAGTACTTGGAAAGTACAAAAGGTTAACACATTCAAGTACATAGAGGGCTCTTTGAAGGGGTGTAAGACTCAGAAGCCAAAAACAGATGAAATTATTCAGGAAAGATCTGTGGAGTAGCCTGTTTTTTAATAAAGTGAATCTCCGTGACCCACAAAGTTTTTGAGAATGCTATACCAACAGAAACATTGTCAAGTTGGACTAAAAGGGACAGAGGACAAAAATGAAAAGACTCTCAAAACTCTACAGGCAGAAAACATGCTGAGAAAAACTACTCAGTGGCAGACATGTGTTACTCTTCATGAAAAAGGATGATTCCAAGGGTGGAAAGCTCCAAAGAGTGGAGTCAGGGGTCCAGAGGGCAGAGGCATGAGCCGTGTAAGTTATTTCCAGGCTTTAAAACTTAATGGAGTTTGCCTAGGAAGACTTCAAAAGTGATTAACTGACTCTTTTTCTTAATTTTCTCCCTTCTTGAATGAGAATGGATCTGTTACCCTATGCCTGTCCCACCACTGTATTTCTAGAGCACAAACTTGCTTTCTAGTTTCACAGCTCCACAGGTAGAGGATTTTGCCCCAGGACACATTATATCCAGAACTGCACCCATAATTTAGATGATTAGATATGAGATTTTAGACTTGAGTTGATACTGTAATGGGCTGAGACTCTGGGGGGCCTTGGAATGGGTGAAGGTATTTCTCATGTGGGATGTATGAGTCTTTGCGGACTGGCAGTGGACTGTGATAGGCTGAATAATGGTCCCCCGTAAAGATAGCCAAGTCTTAATCCCTGGAACCTGTGAATATGTTGTACATAGTAAAGGGATTTTTGTAGAAGTGACATATAATGACATAAAGACACAAGACCTTTGGGTCAGAGATACAATTTATTACTCATAGCAAAACAAACAAACAAAAAATGAGCCAGATCAGCATTGTGGGTTGGTTTCCCATGCCCCATTTCCCACAGGTGTTAGCTCTGCACACAGTGGGGGCTGCTGGTACATCCTCTCACCCTTCCCTACAGGGAGATTACTCATTACTCCTGGAATGCACGCATATGTCTCCAGGGAGGTAGGAAAAGGCTTTATCTTTACTTCCCTGGCATGTTTCTTGGGAAGATGTCTCTAGTTTCACCATTCTGGAATGTCTCCTTACACAAGTGTTCTTAACTTAAACGCAAATACTTTCATTCAGAGGATCCAGGCTGTGCAGAAATGTGAGCTATTCATGGAAAATTGTCTTCCAACTGTATTTTAAGCACCAAGAAGGGGGAAAAATCTATTATCTTTAATAGAATAGAAAATTTGAAAAATCAAATATTTCAATAATGCCAAGAGTGGCTGGATGGAAAGGAGCTGCTAACCTATATGATTTTAGAGAAAGATCACGCCCAAAGAAACATCACCCAGTGGGGTCAGGAAATATGTAAAGAGAGGCAGAAGTTGAAACTAGTTTGAGGAAGACATATTAAGCAATTAAATTGCTTAATTTTCAGCAATGATGTGAGGAAGCAACATGCATCAATGCCGTTTGGGGATGCTTATAGAGATTATCTGACAAAATCAGATTTTTAAATGTTAAAATGGCAAAGAAATTTGCCATACATTTAATTATTATTCCTGGGAATATGACCTCATGTTACAGGTATTAGATGTTATTGATTTTTTTCTCCAGCAAATGTAAATGGACTATCCATTTACTATGTATCATGCAAGATGACACGATCTCTGCTCCTATGGAGCATGCATTTCAAGGTGGCATGTTGACAGAACTAGTAATCACATAAATAAATACAAATATTACATAGTACCAAGAAAACAAAGAAATAAAAGGAAGAATAAAGAAGGATGTACCCAAACTAAAGTGGTTAGGAAAGACTTTAAAGAGGTAACATATAATTCAATCTATTCTCAAAATAGAAGTCAGAGTGAATTTTTTAAAACCTAATTCACATCATGTCTTTCCTCCACAGAACCCAACTACTTTCCATTTCACTGACAAAAATCCAGAGCCCCTATAATGGTCTAGAACCCTTCATGATTTGGTCCCCAAATAGTTCCCTGATCTCTTTTCTTATTACTTTCTATAGCACTTATTATCTTCTAAATATTATAAAGGTTATTTATTGTTTATTGTCTCTCTCTCTCCTTGCCAGAACATAAGCTCCACTAGAGAATGGTCTCTATTTTCTTCATTTCGTATCCCAAATGTGTCTAGAACAGTACCTGACCTTTAATAGAAGTTCATTAAATTTTTGTTCAATGAACATAAAATTACATTATGATTTTATTCTGCATAAACAAAAACCAGGTAAGATTTGTTTACACAACACTGTAAAGCGACTATATTCCAATTAAAAAAAAAAAGATTTATTTAACGTGGTAGGTGTGCTTGCCCATTCATGAGTTTATGCCAGTCTGGAACACAGGAGGATAATGCTACTCGCATATCTGCTGCGCCATTTAATCCGTTCCTTTCCTTTGCTTTTAACTGGGTTAAGACCGAAAACCCTAGTTCACACAAACTAGTTGCTGTGAATGGTAATAATAGCAGGATACTCTTCTGACTTATCAAAGGAAAGTCTTCCTTTATCTTAATCCAAAATGCTGATAAACTTAGTGTTTCATAATCATTCTTCGATGTATATAAAGAACTGAGCTGCAATAATTCATTTTCTTCTTCAGGCACCAAGTTTAACTCAATGATTGATTCTGGGTTTCGAAAAGCAAACGGATCTTTTACCCAACAATTCTGTCTTAATGTTTCAAATTTCTCTTCTGGGAATAAATGGTTAAAGGTTTGACAGAGAGAAGTGAGGTGCAACAATATCTCTAGTTTTATTTCTTCCAAAATGTTTTCATTGATAACATTCTCTTCAATGTGCTGCAAAAACCTTGGAAACATGTAGTAGCTAGGACGGTTGCTTTTAAGCCTCGCTTGCCACAACAGTAACATCTTCTGGAATCCTTGGATACGTTCGGCCTGTTGGAATATGTCACTGTTTTTCCCCTGTAGTTTTAAACGTAGTTCATTAAGGATGCCAAAAATATCAGTTAAATATGCCAGTTTCGTTACCCAAATATCATCCTCAAAAACAGTTGCCAAATGAGACTTCTTTTCAATGAGAAAAACGTGGATCTCATTCCTGAGTTCATAAACCTTGCTCAGTATTTTCCCTTGAGACAACCAACGAACTTTGGTGTGATACAGTAAGTGGGTATAATTAGCTCCAATCTCCGAACAAAACGTTTCAAGAAGTCGGCTGTTTAATGAGCTTCCTTTAATAAAGTTAACAACTTTCACTGCCTTTTTCAATACTTCCATGAGCTTCTGTGGAGTCTCTCTGGATGCTAATGCTTCACGATGTATAAAACAATGATTCCATGCACCACCAGTAACTTCTAGCAATTTTTTAATTACTCTGCTCTGTTTTCCAGTGATGTTTGCTGTTCCATCACTTGTAATTCCTTTGCAGTTTTTCCATTTTAATTTATACTGACCAACAATGCACTTTTCTAATTCTGTGAAAATATCTAATCCACTTAGGTGTGAGGTTAAGTTTAAACAACACAAAAAATCCTCCATAAAATCGCCTTGCCACGCATATCTGACATAGACTAAAAGTGTTGTGCAGCTTCCAGTATCTGTGCTTTCATCAAGTTGGATTGCAAAATCTATTCCTGACTGTAACCAAGTAATAAGCATTGCCTCTAAATGTTCGGCAATCGTACAAATTCGAAGAGATATTGTGTTATCACTAGGAATCGTTTTTAATTTATCAGCAGATTTATCATCAAAAATTGTACGCACCATATCCAAACATGCTGGAAGAATAATTTTTTCAGCAGCTGCGTGAGCCATTTTCTCTTTTGCCACACGATATGCAACTAAATATGATGATAATAAGGTTTTCTCACTAACAGTAGTAGAGCAGCTAAGAAATTGTGTTGACGACTTTACATCTATTTTCTTTCTTTGAAAATATTCAAGAGGCTTATCAATAAGTTCAGCATGCTGTGTTTCTAAGTGCCTTTTTAATTTTGAAGGTTTTAAGCTTTCATTTGCAAGAATATTATTACAAATAACACAATGGGGTCTGTCATTTTCAAAGGGTTTTTCACATTTGATAAAACCGTATTTTAAATAATCTTCATTATAACGCCTTGCAGTTACTTTTTTCTTTTTGCAACGTGGCTCAAACGAAGTTGATGTTTGCAGATTAGAGTCAATAGTTTTCTCAATATTGTCACTATTCATACTTTCAGATCCAGCAGTAGAACTTGAACATGCTTCTGCATATTTTGCTTCATTATTCCTCTTTCTTTTAAAAAAGAAATGATCCATTTTAAAAGCAATTTTTAATAAAATATTATAATTGCCACTAACTATAATTGCCACTAATATATATATATATATATATATATATATATATATATATTTTACAGCCTAGATAACATCTTTCCAAAGTTGCAGTTTGCAACTGAATCTCAGTGGAACATCTCAGACTTTAAATCCAGTTGCAAGTCATGGTAATATACAACTAGACTGCAGATCAACCTTGTTATTATGAAAACCAAATAAGACATCAGCGGACAAATGATTGAAAAACCATTTCTTAGGCAATCAATGTACATTCTATTCATCATATCCCCTCCATCAAATATCTTTCCACATATCGAAACTGACCTTAGTATTCCTTGCAAGGTGTATAATTCTGGCAAAGGATTCATGCAAAGCACTCTGATATTTTATATTTTATTTTGTTTTTAAAAATGTTCGTCATGACCCACAAAATTGATTTCATGACCTACTAAATGGGTCACATGCATAACGTGAAAAACACTGATATAGAGACTTTTTCCTCTTTTGTGTTAGTGGCTTGACTACGTCTGCTTGATGATCAAAGAAACTAGCTGATCTGCTAAACTGCTGGCTGATACAGAAACTTTCTTGAAGTGGTAGGTATATATCATTCCTGATTTTCATTCCTGATACTTTTTGATGGGAAGGGTTTTTAAGAGTGTCAGTATTGTCTGATCTCATGAGGTTCCAATGAGGTTTTCCATGGCTAGGTCAACTATAAGGTTGGAGTTGGTGACATATTTTTAGAACTGTCTTGGAATGTATCCTTGACCTGGGAATAAGACCAGAGATATGACATTAAGCATTACAATACAGAGAAATAGTGTTGCCAGCTATAGGGACCTTTACAGAATCCAAGGTCATGGGTGCTGAAGCAAAAAGCTGGTAGCTCTCAACACAATGTTATATAGGCTTAGGCCTTTTTCTGTAAGGCAAACCACCTCAACCAAGATTGGGAGATAGAAAAAATGATGTAAGACCTGGGAATCGGCATCAGGAGATGCAAAGTACATTGACAAAGCTAAACACAGCAAACCATGGAGGAGCACAGCTCATTCACTATATATACTTCCTCTTAGCTCAGTTTGGCCATGCCCATCTTGTAAGTACTTCCCGCACTGTTCTCTTTGAATTTAGGATATTTGGGTCTTATCAGCATAATACAGCACTTCCTTACAAACCTCTCCATCAAGTAATGCCACTTTGGGGAGGGTGGGGAGGAAGGGTAAAGTCTTACATTTACTGTAGTGTTTATTAGAAATTAAACATTTTAACAGTGTTAATAGTTTTATCAGGATTGTTTGTATTAACTAGATTTTATTTTCTGTAATTCTTGATGCTCTGGCATGTGGGTTCTCACTAATCATAGAGGGAACTAATCCTCCCAGGGTTGGGTAATTCCTAGAGATAGCAAACAACTTGACTGATAGCTCAACCCAGGAACACAACTTTCAAATGCAAACTAACCAGCCCAGAGCCAGCCCTACCCACACTTCCCCCACCCTCCCAAATCAGGTTCTTATTCTCCAGATACTCCCCTGCCTTAATTACCCCAGGGCCAGGTAACCATGAACTAGGGACAGCCCCCCATGCCCTGAATCCTGGTGAAACTGATACGAAAGCCAATCTGAAACCTGCTTACCCTGCTTGGCCAATTCCTTCCTGAGAAAACCACAGTACAGGCTTTTCCACGTTTCCCCTTCCACCCCGTCTCCCTCCTGCCCAATCCTGGTGCTTCCCATGTGGCCGCCCTGTATGGCATGGCACGGCATGCCCTACCTCCTGTTTCTAGGGATCTGTGATTATAAAAACTACCTACTTCATGACAGCAATTTCTGTGTCTGTTTGCCTTACCACACCTGATTAAAACAAATCGTAGGTAAATCATTTTTACTTCATCTTGGCTCTGGTTACAAAGTTACGAAGTTGCATAGTTTGGCCCTAATCCTATTTTCCACATAATGTCTGTTATTTTTAAGCATAAATTTTGCATTCCACGAGTTCTTCTAAGTCATAGTGTTAAAGCTGAAACACCCGTATCTCGAGATTACTTTTATTACTTGCCTGGTGAATGGATTCCCCCAATCACTTGAGAGGAAGATTGGAATCCTTCAGTTTTGGGGACACACTAAATATTTGTCATTCTAGCTATCACCCATCCTTCACCTGTGAGTGAAACAGTATCATACACTACACAAGTAAGGTATAGGTTTCAGGAATACCAGGCAGCACTCAAAATGTGCTACAAATTATCTGAATGCCATCGACTTTCATCAGTCTGTCACCACTGTATTTATGTGGTGGCCTAATCTTTTAATAAAGCCAGCTTTGAAAGAGGCATCAGAGCGGATGGTGACCTTGAAACAAGAAAGATGTTGCCAGATGGAGGCCTTAGTGAGATTCTTCCCTGAGACTTCATTACTTATTTTTAACAGTAAACTTGAAGGGGACTTACAGTATGTCATGTATACTGCATTTTAAAAAATTTTAATAAGCTTTATTTTTTTTAAGAGCAGCTTTAGGTTCACAGCAAAACTGAGCAAAAGATAGGGATTTCCTGCCCCCACCTATGCACAGTCTTCGCCATCACCAACATCCCCCACCGGAGTGGTACTTGTTACAGCTGATAGACCTACAGTGTCACATCGTAATCACCCGAAGTCCATCCTTTACATAAGGTTCACTCTTCGTGTTGTACACTCTATGGATTTTGACAAATGTATAATGACATGTATCCATCATTATGGTTTCATACAGAGTATTTTCACTGCTCTAAAAATCCTGTGCCTCGGGGCTTCCCTGGTGGCACAGTGGTTGAGAGTCCGCCTGCCGATACAGGGGATGCGGGTTCGTGCCCCGGTCCGCGAGGATCCCACGTGCCGCAGAGTGGCTGGGCCCGTGGGCCATGGCCGCTGAGCCTGTGCGTCTGGAGCCTGTGCTCCGCAACGGGAGAGGCCACAACAGTGAGAGGCCCGCGTACCACAAAAAAAAAAAAAAAAAAAGATTCCTGTGCCTCTGCCTCCCTTCTTTCCTATCCCCACTCCCACTGCCATCAATCTCTAATAGTCAATGAATTTTTTTTTTTTAACCAGCTGAGCTCCACAGTCTTGCCTTTTCCAGAATGCCATACCGTTGGAATTATATGTATATAGACTTTTCAGATTGGCTTCTTTCACTTAGTAATACGCATTTAAGGTTCCTCCATGTATTTTCATGACTTGATAGCTCATTTCTTTTTAGCACTGAAAAATACTTCACTGTCTGGCTATAACAGTTTGTTTATCCATTCACCTACTGAAAGACATCTTGGTTGCTTCCAAATTTTGGCAACTATGAATAAAGCTGCTATAAAACATTGGTTGTAGGTTCTTGTGTGGACAAGTTTTCAACTCCTTTGGGTAAATACTAAGGAACCTGACTGCTGCATCGTATGTCCATTTTTTTTAATGGAAATGCATTTCTTTTATTTATTTATTTATTTAACTTTACTTTTTTTGGTTGTGTTGGGTCTTCGTTGCTGCACGCAGACTTTCTCTAGTTGTGGCAAGCGGGGGCTACTCTTCGTCACAGTGCACGGGTGTCTCATTAAGT
>NC_041220.1:101490981-101543631 GCF_002837175.3 Physeter macrocephalus
CACGGGCCCAGCCGCTCCGCGGCATGTGGGATCCTCCCAGACCGGGGCGCGAACCCGGCTCCCCTGCATCGGCAGGCGGACGCGCAACCACTGCGCCACCAGGGAAGCCCCTACAAGTACATTTTTAAAGAGGATCCCAGCAAAGTTTGTGTATCCTTTTGTTGCTGGAGCTTGTCAATATTGTGGGCACAGATTATGCTTTATAGATAAAGCATAGATGCTCAACTTTTTTGTTTTTGCAATGGTGCCAGCTTTTGATAACGTAACTCACACACGCTGACAGACTTCAAATAATGCCAAAGGGACTGCTCTAGGATTTGTGTTGTGATGGCTTACTCTGGTACTGAGTTATTCTGTTGATGTCTCTGATATGAACTGCCAATAAATAGAACCAAGTCAGAACTGAGGGGTAAAGGTGGCTGGTGAGATGGGTTACACAATTTAGTATAATTCAGTGAGAAAGAGTGACGTGGGGAGCTGTTAAGATAAGACTATTTGGTCAGTTTGGCATTGGACAAATAATCTTGAATTTAGGAGCAGATATTTATATGAGACTAAAAGCTTTAAAGGGCATTCTAGAACAATGTTGTTGGAATGCAGCTTCAGGAATGTGCCAGGAAGGTGGCAGCAGGAGCCATCTGAGAAAACTTTGCTATAGGGAGTAGGGTTAAGTTGTAATATGCAAGAGATCAAAATGTATAACCTTGTCTCTAGGCTAGCAGTCTCTTGGCATAGTTTTCCGTGTTTAGTAATATAAAGCATTGGTGTCAATAGGAAGACCTACAAATAGGCGCAAAGGTCAGGGTTTATTAGGATGGTGGCATTTTTAGGTGTTGGTTGCCTTAGGAGGGGCTTGAAAATATCAACTTGATTAGTTATTATATTATGAACGCTTTAACTAGGACAAGTTGCTAGAGATCTAATGTATATGGTATCTGATTATACTTAAAAAAGAGTACATATGGGGGAATTCAGGGTCTGGTCTGAGAAACAGGCAAAGCTTTTCTTTGGAGGTCTTATGTCCTGTCTGCCAAGGTAGTTAGTAGGACTAAAGAGTTTATGGCAGACGTCTATTGGATGTCACAGCATGGTGGACAGCATCAATATATTAAATCAGAACTAAACTGCTGAAAAAGCAACTGCATCTAAATCTCTCTGATGAATAAGAAGAGTTGGAGAGCAATTCACAACAGCCTTGAAGCAATCTGACTCAGATATATAACTGCCCTTAACAGCTGAAAGAGAACATTTATTGATTCTTCCTGTCATACTGAAGGATGCTCACTTGTTTTTAATGTTCCTTCCCTCCACATGAATTTCAAACCACTACAATTTTATCCTGTATGCCACCTCTCCCCAGATATTTTATAGACATTTACCTCATACAGTTAAAGAAAAACAGTGTTAAAACCTTCTTCAAAGTCTTTTGTTTGCCCTCTCTTTTCTTTATCTATGTCTCTGAAAGTTGCCTTAATGGCAAGTCACAGGAATTTGGAGGGACAGGTCCAACCTGAGGGTTTTGGTCTAACCGTAAGTTTTGGAACTCAAACAGAGATATTCTCAATTAGAACTCAATGTAAATCAGAGCATATACATACGTTAACATGAATAACTGCATATGTGATTCCATAACCCAGATGGGTTCTGCTGGGACAGGTCCTTTCTGGCCAAAACTTCAAAAATCTACAGATGTGTGCACTGATGCTTAAGATGTGTGTGTTGAGGCTGACTGTTGTGGATATATAACCACATTTCACAGCAATAATGCTCTTTAATTGGGTGTGCATCTATCTTAGCCATTCTTTAGGAGAGAATTTCAATTAAGGTGACCAAATACTTGTAGCTGAAAGTTTCTTATATACCAAGGTGCAATAATAATGACCTGTTCCTAGAACAGTGTTTGTTGTAATGGTAGGTACTCAGTAAATGTATTTGAAAGATTAAATGAGAGAATGACACCTGTAGCAAACTGTACCATGTACACTGTTTTTATTAATCAATGAAAAATAAGTTACCAAACTATATTTGAACAATTTGGTAATATGTAAGACAAAGGTTAGTAAGACCTATTCTTTAAAATTGGATCAACGATATTCTATTTCAAAATAAACTGCTTATAATGTTAGATAGTAGAAACAATGGTCTTATAAAAACATAAATGTAAACTATATTCAGATTTATCTTATAAAGCCTAACACTTAAATCTACCTGAAAATAAGAAACACATTAAAAAAACTAATATCTCATTTATATTACAATAAGTAATTATTCTTTTAGACAAAAACAATTGTCTTTAAATCATTCTGTTCTTTTATATTTGTACTATTCTCATTTCAATCCAGTTCTCTGTGGGAGTTCATAATCGGCTATGCTTCAGACTGTTATATCCAAAAAGTATTCTTAAAGGGCTTACTCTCTCTCCTCAAGCAGACAATTCACCTACAATAATAGCAGACATAGTATATTAGGGTATAGACCTGATAGATGTGGGGATGAAAGCATGGGGAAGTCCTTTTCTAACTGAAAGAGGATGCAAGGTAATAGCTAAATGGGAGTCAGAAGCAGAAAATGTTGCAAGCTTGACAGAAGAAGGTATGAAATAGTTGTTTACAAAAGTGGTGCTACGAATGGACTAGGAAAATGTGTTAGGATTTTAAGCAGGTCTGCATGATTGCCTTACATGCTTATTGCAATGATCATTATTGCTATGATGCTTGATAGGTGTGGTCTTTAGTTCCCTGCCATGAATTTTTACCTCTTAGACATATTTCCATGGTGCTGAGTATTATCTTCTAAAAATAAAGCTCTGATCAGTTTCCTCATAATTCAAAAACCTCTTTTGGCTCTGAGCTAGTGTAATCTCCTCAGGATAATGTCGTTTAAATCTAAGCCTCATCCTATCTCTCTAGGTTTCTCCTTCATCCCATATCTCCATACTATTCTACACTTTAAGCTCTAAGACTATGGGAGTTCTTGAAATACCTCATGCACTTTTCATGTTTCTGTTTTCGTTCTGGCGGGTATTCCCCTTGCCTTAAGTCACTTGAAATCCTATTCATTCTTCATGATTTAGCTCAAATGCTACAGCATTCATCCAATCAACTAACATGTAAGTATTTACAATGTGCCAGGTCCTGGGATACAAAGCAAGAAAATGGATACTGATATATTCATATAAGGGAACACCTGTTCAGCTGTTACAAGGAATGAACTAGACATGACACTGACAAATCTTACATTAAGTTAAAGAAAGCTGCCAAAGGATATACACATTTCTGATTGTTAAAACTATGCAAAACAGCACTATATGTAATCAAAAATTAAAAGGGTGGTTACCTTGGTCAAGAGGGAACATAACGGGATTGGGTGGAGCAGACAAAGGACTTCAGTTATATAATAACTATTTCTCCAGTTGGGTGTCAAGTACATATGTATTAGTTATAGCTTTATTTCTACTTTTTGTCTGTCTAAAGATATTCTATTTTGAAAAGGGATGGTTAAAGCTTGATTCCTTCCTGAAGGCACTGCAAACCTGTCCCATAACCAGTAACTTAAAATTACCTTCTTTCTGTCTCTGGTATTCTCCTTTGTTACCTGTATTGCTATGGTGCACACATCAGTAATACTTAGGCCTTAAGAGTAGGAACTTGCAGGTACAAGCTTTAAGTAGATTAGAATGTAACCCTCTTCCCAGGAGACTCCCGTTTGCTCCAGTTCTCTAGGGACCTAACTAGGCCTAAGAACCTCAGCCTGACCCCTTCAGCTGACCCGAGAACATCTTCCCTCGGATCCCGGATCGCTGACCCCTTCCCCCGGTAGACGTCCATTCGCCCCCTGAGCAAAAGCAAAACGTGCCTCCCGCCAACGAACCCCGGAATGTCTCCCTTTAGCGGACTCCGGACCACTCCCACCAGAGGCTGCCTTTCTTCCTTCTCACCTCCAGCCGACCGCCGCGAGCCTCGCGCCTCGCCTGCCGACCCGCGGTGCGCCTCGCCCCCCATTCTCTACACAACACCACTTCCAATCTAACCTCAACACTCACAGAAATCACACTTCCAGCCGGAAAAGGGCTGGCTCGGCCCTCTGCGCATGCGCGGAGCTAAGAGTCGCCCCTGCCCTCGCGGTCGTCTCGCGATATTGCCTTTCCCCGCGGGAGTTATTTGAGCTTTCTGGCGGTAACCACGCCCTCGTCTGTCCGCGGCCGGCTGACCGGAGTCTGAATTTTGTCTGCTGAAAATCTGGCCGTGATCAGTTGAGCCAGATACAGCCGAGAGCGGACAGATTCGTCCCGGCCGGGTTCTGGCTCCGTGGGGACCAAGAGGCTCTTGCCGATTAAGGAGGCCTTCCAGCTGGCGCCGCAGCCGCATCAGAACCAGGCGAAGCTGCTGGTGTCGCTGAGCCGCACCTACCGCTCGGCGGTCCCCGCCACCCCTCGCCGCCCCGCTGGTACACCCGTGAGCACGTTAATTTGTCAGTCTTTGTAAGGGAATTACAGAGATTTTTTTTCAATTTTGCTATCATTTACCTTGTTTACTTATTTAGAGAACCATATTGTTCTTTGTAATCAGAGTAGGCTTGTGTCTCTAGGTTAGAATTTCACCGATTTTTAACATAAATCTGCATTTCATTAAATAGATATAAAATGTATATTAAATATATATATTTGTATTTATGCCCTGTAATGATTTTAACAAAACACTTTTCTTAGGAACAAAATAAGTCAGTGCAAAGAAGTTCATTTTTGTTACAAACTATTTTTCAGGTTAATATACAGGTGTCCCCCACTTTTCAAAAATTCGATTTAGGCCACTTCGCTTTTAGAAAAGACCTGTATTGTATTAGCACGTGTTTTCATAACTGAAGGAAATCTGGAGGGTTTTCACTTTTACAAACAAACGGCGAAAAGCGATAGTACTTGGTATGCTTAGGCGTCAGCGTTTTTTTTGCAGGGAGTCTTTACCGAATCAGCGCACAGACCCAGCAGCCTGAGTGGCACAGCCAGGCTCCTTCCCTGGAAATACACTCAGCGTCTCAGCATCAAGCCCCCATAGCTTGGAACTGTGTCTGTGAGCATCTGTGCTGCATCTCGATTTATTTTGTGCATCCGTCAGCAAGTGTCCTAAAGTATCAGAAAAGCTTAACATAAAACCAGGTGTAATTTTAAGTGTTTTGATTGGGGTGAACGAACTGGGCATTGTGAGTGAGTTGAACTTGCTTGGGTCCACTATTTCCATGCAGAGAGAAAGAATCTTGAAAGCTGCCAAAGTTACTATTGCTTCTGTTAGTAGCAAAGTGGTCTCAGTTGGCATCCAGCAGTGGGTAAACTGGAAAGTCTGTTGCTTGAGCGGACTGATGGGTGTACAAAGCAAGGTGTTTATCTTATACTTAAGGAGAAATCGGTCAGTCTTTCTAATAAGCTGAAACAGAAAGTACTTGGACCACGGTGATGAAAGTGTTGCAACAGTAGAATTTGAAGGTAGTCATGGATGGTTTGATTGGTGAGGGCAGGTTCTTACCTTAAAAGTTACTGGAGACAGTGCTTCCGCTGTTACTGAAGCTGCCAAAAAGTTCCCGGAACTGAAGAAAATAATTACAGGAGGTGGTTATTCGTATAAGTGTTTGACCCTGAAGATGATGTTGAAGAGGTTTTGGCATTCCATGACTAAGAACTGACAGATGAAGAGCTGATGCCATTGCAGGAGGAAAGGATACTATTCGAATACTAATTGAAACGGAACACAGTAGTGAACAGCCTAAAAGTAAAGCCCTCCAGGAACTCAACATGAAGCACTTGCGTGAGATTTTCACTGTAACTGACAGTGATGCAATGATAGCAGAGAAGGTATGACTTTAATTTTGAAAGGGCATGTAGGTTTAGGGCAAGTTTGCAGGATGTTCTGAGTGCCTACAAACAACTGCATGATAGAAAAATGCATGAGGATAAGCAGTCAAGCATACTGTCATATTTCAAGCCTTCCACATCAGCCACAGCTGACGATGAACCTCAACATTTGATGCTGAGGCAGGCAGTTATATAAGAAGGTGAAGACATTAGTGACCTGCTTGCCCTGACGGATTCAAACAACGGTGAGATGTTAATAGGTGACCCCCTTCCTCTGTCTCCTGCATCCCCATCTCCACACGTCCCCACCACAGCCTCCCACATCTCAGCCTAACACACCATCATCACCACCTCTCAGCCTTCCAGTGTGCTGCTCGCTGTCCTCTCGATTCTGGTAAGTGAAGCTACACTGTACAGCCATTATTTCTACTTTATCCAGGCAGTGTGTTTATCATATCATACCTGCTTTTACTATATGCTAGTGTTATTTTAGGTTTTATGTGTTAGTTGGTATGATTTGGTAGGTTATTTTTTAAGTCTGGAAATGCTCAAACTTTCACCATATAAATTAATGGTAATTGCTTCTTCACTTTATACCATTTTGGCTTACGAAAGGTTTCATAGAAACATTCTACTTTCAGATATGGGGGAAAACCTGTATTTCTAGCCTTTTATTATAATTTAGTTTAAGAAATAGAAAAAGAGTTAAATACAATAGTTTTAATTTCAACTCGAAGACTTTACATGACCTTGACAAAATCAAAAAGCATTTCTTTACCTCAAGCTACTACCTTTTTGTTTAAAATTATTTATTTATTTATTTATTTATGGCTGCATTGGGTCTTTTGCTGCATGCGGGCTTTCTCTAGTTGCGGCAAGCGGGGGCTACTCTTCGTTGCAATGGACGTGCTTCTCATTGCGGTGGCTTCTCTTGTTTCGGAGCATGGGCTCTAGGCATGTGGGCTTCAGTAGTTGTGGCACGAGGGCTCAGTAGTTGTGGCTCACAGGCTCTAGAGCGCAGGCTCAGTAGTTGTAGTGCACGGGCTTCATTGCTCCGTGGCATGTGGGATCTTCCTGGAGCAGAGATCGAACCCGTGTCCCCTGCATTGGCAGACAGATTCTTAACCACTGGGCCACCAGGGAAGTCCCAAGCTACTACCTTTTTTACTTGCAGGATTTCAAAAAGATTCTTCCGTATGCTCTGCATTGTTCTGCACTTTTTTTTTTCTCTTAGCAGTATATTCTGGATATTCCTTCTTACAACTATTTAATTAAACTTAACGTATTCTTTTTTTTTTCTTTCAGCTGTCATATATTCCATTTTGTGGATATACTCAGATTTGTAGCCAGTCTCCTATAGATGGACACTTGTGTTGTTTCCAGCCTTTGGATATTAGGAACAATGCTTTAATGAATAAATGTCATTTCTTACATTTGCAGGGGTAACTCTTAGATCCTCTGAAGAGAATTTCTGGTTTAAAGAGGAAATGTTTTTGTAAATGTGATAAATATTGACAGTTGGCCTTTAAAGAGTGGTCCATTCTGCACTCCCATCAGCAGCGTATGAGAGGTATCGCTTTTTTTTGGTGGATTGGGAGGAACTAGAAAGTGATTGGGGGGATGTTTTCTGATAGATGAGAAAATTTCTAAGTAAAATCCTGAACAGTTTGAGAATAGGAGTTAGAATGATAACATATATGTCAAAAAGAAATTGCTGTGTGATGGGAATGGTCAATTGTAAAAGGCAGTGTTGAATTCAGACCAGTGCTGTTGTTGTTTTTAACCGAACTGTGCCTTTGATACGTGTTTCTCAATAGATTCAAGGATGTAGAGAAGAATCAAAAGAATCTTATGTGATATTTTAAAATCTGTGCTGCCTTGCTCCATGACAGCAGTAACTCAAAAACAGGAGACATGGGTGAATGATTACTCAAGTCTATTCTCAACAATTTGTTCTTCTGGTTAGACGATTAAGAGTTATTAAAGACTGAAGATTTTAGTTTAATGAACAATTATTCATATTACCGAGAGTCTTAGGTTAGTGCTAGAAATAAAGTCTTTTATCAGTGTAGTTTGTGAAGGATTTGTTTTGTATTTCTGGTTGTCAATAAAACATTTTTTCAAGAGGCATTTGTTTATGCCTTAAATATGCTATGATGGTGTGTAAATATGAACCTGCAGCAGAGTGAGAAATAGAATTTGCAGCAGTTTATTATTTCTCTAACCAAACAGAAGGAAGATGAAGACAGCGACATTTCAAGTTACTTTAATTATCTTACTTTCTTCTTGAGAGTATTCCGGAAGTTTTGCCAGTTTTTATTAACATTCACAGGGAGTGAGTATATCATTTGAAAATATACCAGATTGAAAACCTTAAGGACTTGTATAATTTAGAGGAAAAACAGCTAGGATTCTAAATATATATATGATATAAATAAATTAATTTATAGTATACACACACACATACATACATACACATATATTTATGTCATATTAAAGTGACCTTATAAATAATACCTTTTTCTGTAGGATAAACTATGATCATGATTAAAAGCTGATTTAATAGATAATGCTAGCTTTAATTTAAAAAATTTAAGAACAGTTTCAGGTAAATGTATTTAAATGAGTGCTCTACTTAGCAAAGAAGTTAAAAGACCATTTTTTTTGGTTCAAAAATTATTTCATTCTTATTATTTAGTAAATATTTCAGACAAGGATTATTTTGAGACTATATTAAATGTACATTTTGTACATGTATGTATGAAATTAGCATTATAGCTTCTGGGTTTTTTTGCATGAATTGTACCTTCTTTATGAGCTATTATTAAAGTCTTGAATTCTGAACTTGAGGAAATCAAATGGTTGTCATTATAATGCCACCTTTGAGTAAGTTTGATCAGTGTTTTCTTTCAGGACTGAGGCAAATAGCAATGAAGTTCAATTTTGAGGGTGCCAGATTCTAAATAAGTTCTTAGGAATATGCCAGAAAATGCCCAGATTGATAATGTTTTGTGTATAAAATTAATTAAGCCATTCTTATTAGACTGAAAGATGAATTTCCAAATACAGGCAATTCTGGCTCTTTCAGTACTTAAGACTATTCCCTATGGTTAAAGGTATATATGACATGCCTATTTTTTTACTTCATATTTTTTTCTTTCTTTAACTTTAAATACACAGTAGTTGAATTTTTCCTTATTAAATATATAATATACAGTAAGAGAAAAGAGTGTATATGATGCATGTGCACTTCTGTGCACGCACACACACACACACCATTTAAAGATATGTAGTTCCAACAGCAATTCTGTGACAGCAATTGGATGTCCTATACTTTGACACCTAGAGTTAGAGCAGGCCCATAGGTCAAGGGCTCAGCCCCACAAGACTGCCTCCACAACAGATGCCAGCCAGGAGTTTAAAGTATCCCAAAGCTACCTCCACGTCTACCCAGCTGACTCCAAATTCAGGGATTCCCATGACTGCTCACACACACCCCCGCCCCCAGGTGTGATAATTCTCTAGAATGACTGACTGAACTCAGGAAAGCGCTATACTACCTACTCGAGTTTTATTATAAAGGGGCAAAGTATGGGACGCAGGGAGTGCAGAGCTTCCATGGCCTGCCTGGGTGTGCCACCCTCTCAGCACGTTGGTGTGTTCACCAACCTGGAAGCTTCTTGAGCCTGGTTGTTTCAAGGTTTTTTATGGGATTTCATTGAGTAGGCATGATTGATTAAATCATTGGCTATTTAATTGAAAATCTTTAGTCCCTCTCCCCTCCCTGGAAATTGGGGGATGGGCCCTGAAAGTTCCAACTCTATAATCACCTGGCTGGTTTTTCTGGTGACCAGCTTCTATCTTGAAGCTATCTAGCATCTCCCAACCCACCAAGAGTCACCTCATTAGCATAAACTCAAGTGTGGTTGAAAGGGACTCAGGAATGACAAAAGACATTTCTATCACTCAGCAAATTCAGGAGGTTTCAGGAACTCTACCAGGGACCAGGGACAAAGATCAAATACTTTTTTTATTATACCACAAGAGAATAAAAAAGTGAACACATATACCCAACACCTAATTAAGAAATAGAATACCAAGGTACCTTTTTAAGTCTCTTATGTCTCTTTCTTAATGTATTCCCCCTCCTTCTTTCCAAGAGGAAACCACTATCATGAGTTTCATATTATCCGTTACCTTGCTTTTCTTTAGAGTTTAGTTTATTATAAGGCTACCTAGGTGTATCCCCCAAATATGCACTGTATCTTTGCTTTTTTTTAACCTTATTATGAATGTAGTTATTTTGCATGTATTCTTTTGTAACTAATTTTTTTTCCATTTAACACTGTCTCTAAGAGTAATCCAAATTTATGCATGTAGCTATAGTTCATTCCTTTTCACTACCATATAATATTTTGTATTAGAAATACAACACACTTGAGTTATCTGCTATATTGCTTACTATTATGAACTAAACTTATCAGCATTCTCAAACATGTGCAAAAGTTTCTCTGGCTAATATGCCTAGAGGTGGTGTTATGGACTGAATTGGGTTTCCCCAAAATTCAAATGTTGAAGCCCTTACTCCTTATACCTCCCAATATCTCAGAATGTGACTGCATTTGGAGATAGGGTCTTTATTAATAAAGAGGTAATTAAGTTAAAATGAGACCTTTGATGGTGGTGGGGCAGCGGGGGTGTCCTAGTCTGGTCTGATTGTTGTCCTTATAAGAAGAGGAGATTAGGACATACAGAGAAACGCTGGACATGTGCACGCAGAGAAGAAAGGCCAGTGAAGACACTGCAAGAAGACATCTGCAATGCCTGGGAAGAAACCAAACTTTATTCTTGGACTTCTAGCCTCCAAAACTCAGAAAATAAATTGGTGTCTAAGCCACCCAGTCTTTAGTATTTTTGTTATGGAAACCCTAGCAAACAAATACAGTTAGAATTGCTAGATGGTAGGATTATGCACAAGTTCAGTTTAGTTAGTAACACCAATATATTTTTAAAGTACTTGGACCGATTTACAATCCTACTGGCATGTGTGAGAATTCTTTTTCTACATCCTCGCCCAAACCTGATATTGTCAGACTTTACTTTCTCCAGTCTGTTGGAAGGGAATGGAATCTTATTGTCATATTAATTGCATTTTCCTGATAATTAAGGAGAGTTGAATATCTTCATGTGTTTCTTTTTTCTATATCAATAAAATGCCTGTTATATCTTCGTCCACTGTTCTGTTATTTGTTTTTTTTATTACTGATGGGTAGGAGTTAATTTTAATGAAAGTAAGATTTCTCCTTTAATGACCTGTCTTCTTTTATGTCTTATTTAAGAAATTCTTCCCAACCTCCAGAGTAAAAGAATATATTCTCTCATTTTTTTCCTGAATGTTTTACATTTGAATCCTTAATGTACCTGGAATTGATTTGTTTTAAAGTTTGGTTTGAGGTAGATGTATAGTTTCATTTTTTTCCCATGCTAATAACAGTTGTCCTAGTCCTATTTATTGAATAGTCTTTGGCAGCTCTATTATACATCACGTCTGCCTATGATGTGGTTCTCTTTCTGGTCTCTAATTATGATTTTTGTCTACCTCTAGACCAGCATCACATTGTCTTAATTACTATGGTTTTATAATACCTCTTAATATCTGGTAGTAAGTGGATTTTTTTGTTTTAAATTATATATATATATATATGTATATTTATTTATTTAACAATTGATATGTGTATGATCTTGAACCTGTCAAATGTGGAGAATAGAGCTAGGTGTGTTTAAGCATAGGAAATGGTCTTTGCTCCAAAGACTAAAAAAATTCTTTTCAAGGCAACTCAAAATCAAACCAGTGAGCCTTTAAAACAGCCATTTCTAATATGAGACCAGGGTTTTTGGGGTATTATGGATGGGGTTTTAGGTGGAAAAAGGTGGTCCATGAGTTGACAGTTGTTGAGGCTAGTTGGGTATATTAATTTTATAGGTTTCAGTGGTTTCTTAATAAATATAGAATGTATCACTTGTTAGATAATTATATTGGGCCTTTAATGACTACTTCTTTTGTCTTTTTGTTTTCTTAAGATTTTGTACTCAGAGAATTCCATTTCTTCAGCAAGGCCTAAAGATATATCATGTAAATGTACATAAAGTTAATAGATTTGAAGGTCATACTTTTTGTTACCGTTATGAAATTTTTCAAAGAGAATACAGTAAAATGAACCCAACAACCCAACACCTAACTTCAACCATTATGAATATTTGGCCAGTTTTGTTTCTCTTCCTTCCCCCTCCTCATACCCAGGCCACATGAACACACTTCACACACTCCAACCCACTCTCAGCCAGAATTATTTTAAAGCAAATCTTAGCTGTCATTTCATCTAATATCCAGTGTTCAGATTTTTCTAATTTTCTCAAAAAAATTATTTTTCATGCTTGTTTCTTTGAATTGGGATCTAAACTATATCTTTACATTTCATTTGATATTTCTTACTTCTCTTTTAATATTCAACAAGCTCTCTTCCCCTCTCTTTCCTTGACATTTATTTGTTGTAGAGATTGGGTCATTTGTCTAGTTGAATTTCCCATATTCTGGATTTGGCTGATTTCATCTTCGTACTATCACTCAATCTGTTCTATCGTGTGTATTTCCCATAAACTGCTATTTAATGGTAGATGATTGACTAGATTAAAGCTTGACTTTTTTTCCAGGAAGTGGGGCAAAATACTTATGTGGTAGCTTATAATCATTTTATTGCATTCATATCAGGAGGTGAAAGTCTTCAATAATATTTTTCAAACTGTCCTAATATACATGATTAAGGATTATAAACGTGTTCTGTAGTCTTTTCATCTCTAATCTTCCTGTTTTTACAGATAGGAAAACTAAGGCCTAGAGAGTTAAATATTTGCCAAAGACCAACCAGCTAACTTAATAGAAGTAGGGCTTTTTTCCACCTAATACTCCTTTCAAAATTTTGCTTCAGTTGTATATGCCTTTGTCTGAAGGTTTTTATGCATCAGAAAAAATGTCAGAGGTGGTCAGGATGGCATTTCTGCCTGTTCCAACTAAGAGTTTTTGTGACTGAGAAGGTAAGACGCAGTACATGTGTAACTGTGTAAAGTTTACACACTAGTAAACCACTCCCTTGAGTGGTTCTGTTTTTGCATTGCCAGTGTGATAGCTAAGACTTGAGTTTGAAAGTAATGGTCAGAGGGGCCTTAGACAGGACCTAAGCCTGAAGCTTGGTAAATCCAGGATAGGAAGAATGCAAGAAAATCTTTATAGGCTACAATAGTGTTTGGTTATTTGGTCCTAAATAATTTTTTTTGGTGTGTAGAATTGTTCACCTCATATCATTTTTTTTAAAATATAAATTTATTTGTTTTATTTATTTTTGGCTGCGTTGGGTCTCCGTTGCTACGTGCAGGCTTTCTCTAGTTACGGCGAATGGGGGCTACTCTTCATTGTGGTGCGCAGGCTTCTCATCGCGGTGGCTTCTCTTGTTTCGGAGCATGGGCTCTAGGCATGTGGGCTTCAGTAGTTGTGGTGCATGGGCTCAGTAGTCGTGCCTCACTGGCTCTAGAGCACAGGCTCAGTAGTTGTGGCACACGGGCTTAGTTGCTTCGCGGCATGTGGGATCTTCTTGGACCAGGGCTTGAACCCTTGTGCCCTGCATTGGCAGGCGGATTCTTAACCACTGCACCACGAGGGAAGCCCTCATTTCTTTTTTTAATTATTATTTTAAAATTTAATTAAATTTATTTATTTATTTTTGGCTGTGTTGGGTCTTTATTGCTGTGCATGGGCTTTCCCCCCTTGCGGCGAGCGGGGTCTACTCTTCCTTGTGGTGTGTGGGCTTCTCACTGCCGTGGCTTCTCGTTGCAGAGTGCGGGCTCTAGGCACGTGGGCCTCCGTAGTTGTGGCACGTGGGCTCAGTAGTTGTGGCTTGTGGGCTCCAGAGTGCAGGCTCAGTAGTTGTGGTGCACGGGCTTAGTTGCTCTGCGGCATGTGGGATCCTCCCAGACCAGGTCTCGAACCCGTGTCCCCTGCATTGGCAGGCAGATTCTTAACCACTGCACCACCAGGGAAGCCCCTTCATTTCTTTTTGTATTAGTATGCTTTGTTTCCCATTTTAGTTTTTACTTGTCTTATAAATATTAGCTGTCAGTTCATACTAATTTGAAGAAAATGAATTAATGTAACACAATATAGGAAGTGAAAATTAGAGGGAAGTTACATTCGTCTACAGCTTACCTAACTGAACAGATGCTGTGAAATCAGTGATGTGAAAAATCTTCTAGAAAACTGGTTATACTTCACAGAAATATCTTGAGTTGCTTCATCTTTTGATGTGTAAAAGTGGACTGTAGTGGCAGGCTCACTGCTTTCTTTTTAGTGAACTGACGGGAATTTGCAAAAACAGTGATTGTAGGTATATGACAAATAAATTTATCATTTCAAGCCATTACCTTGATCATTTTTTAATACAATAGAAATGAGCTGATATGGAGAAAGGAAGGTTTAGGACTAAAATAAAAGTTTCATGAAATAATACCTTTACTTTGTAAGGGAAAAACGTTATTACATACAATTTCACTAATATTTAAATGCAACATAGAGAAATAATCCCAAATAGACACAATAAAAATAAAAATCGGGAACATTTTATTTAATGTGATTAGTATGCTGTCTGTTCATTCCAGTCTGAGATACACAAGGGCAGTTCTCACGTATCCGATTAACCCTGTTTCTTTCCTTTGTTTTTAATTGGATTAACTATTAAAGCACTAGTGAGTAGTACTACACTAATTCTGCTTTTCAGTGGACAGTCTTATTTCATCCAAGAGGATGATAAATTTAATGTCTCATAATCATTCTTTAGTGTTTATGAAAAATATGCTTTAATATTTCATATTCTTTAATTACCAAGTGTGTATAACTCAATTTTTGATTCAGAGTCTTAGAAAGCCAGTGAATCTAACCAGATTTTTTTTCTTGAATGCATCAATTTTTTTTTTTCTGGGATATAATGGTTAAAAGTTTGAGACAGGCTGGAAACAATAAAAAATAGACAAAATATTTGAAACAATGTTTTTAAAGACACTGGACATCTGGCAGTGAAGAACAGGCAATAAAGGACATGAATCCTGAGTGAGAGGAAACAAACAAGGTGAATTCTGTGATGACTCCAGCTTACTCCCTTGAGAGAATTTCCAGGCCTCAGCACAGCCATGGGGACCACAGGAAGAGCCTAGTTATCAAATGAGGGACCCTCGTTTGATAAGATAGAGCTGAGAGCCTGGTGAAACCAAAGTGGCTAGAGTTTGCAGCACAGAGTACTGGAGAGGAGAGAGCTGCACAGAAAGAGAACTCTAGAAATCTGGAAAGAATCTCCCTTGAGTTTTCAGGTGAGTACTGATCAGTGCATGCAGGTGAGGGAATTACCTGAGGCCAAGAAAAGGACCACCTGAAAGTATTAGAGGTAATAGACCCTAGCTCAAAGAGGGCTGGAAATAATGGCTGTTCCCACAAGACATACTGGAAAAGCATCTTTCACAGAGCAGTGGATAGAGTACATAGAAGGGTCTTGCCTCAATTGTGGGGAATAATTAGCCCTAGGCTGAGCACTGTTCTGTCTTGTCTTGTATTTACAGCAAGATCTGAAAACATAAAATTGTTTCCCAGTAACTGTGCCAGAACAAAGACCTCCAGGAATACAAAAATATACAGTACCTAGAAAGGTAAATCTTCCATTGTCTGGCATCCAATCAAAAATTACCAAAGATGCAAATAAGTGGGAAAATAGGACCCATACTAAGGAGACAAATCAATTGAAACTGATCCAGATGTTAAAATTTGCAGACATTATATTGTAACTATTCCATATATTCAAAAAGTTAAGTAGAGACATGGAAGATAGACCAAACTTCTAGAGATGAAAACTACAATGTGCAGAATATAAAACACTGGGTGGGATTAATGGCAGATTTGACATTGCAGAAGAAAAGATTTATGAGTTTGAAGACGTGTCAATAGAAACTATCCAAAATCAAGCACAGAAACAAGACAATGAGTAAGCTGTGCACAACTGTCTAATATGCCTGTAATAGAAGACTAAGAGATGGGGAAAGAAATCTGAAGAATTTATTTAAGGAAACAGCTTAAAATTTTTTTAAATTACAGAAACTGTAAACCTGCTGATCTGAGGAGATCAATGAGCCCTAAGCACAAGAAGCATGAAAACAACTACACCAAAGCACATCATAATCAAATTGCTTAAAACCAGTGATAAAGATTAAATCTTAAAAAACACCAAAGGAAAAAAGGCATTGTTTCCAAGATGAGAATGACATCAGATTTCTTTTAGAAAATATTCAATTGAGACATCAATAGACAAACTTATTTAATGTATTAGAAAGAACCCTGTCAATCTAAAATTTTATGCCCAGAGAAAATATTTCAAAAACAGGCAAAATAATTTTTCAGACCAAAGCTGAAAGAATTCATCACTAGCAGATCTGTAATGCAAGAAATGTTAAAGCAAGTCCAGTCTTTCAGGCAGAAAGAAATACACTAGAGACTGGCAAACTATAGTCTGCAACCTTGTTAGTTTACTGCCTGCAAGCTAAGAATAGTGTTTACATTTTTAAAATGTCATTAAAAAATATCTCCAGAGATTGTCAAATGCTTCTTGGGGTGCAAAACCGCCTCCAGTTGAGAACTACTGGCTCTATACACCCCAGTTAAAATGCAGAGATTGTTGGATTGGATAAAAGAGCAAGACCCAATTATATGCTGCTTATAAGACACAAATACATTAAAAACAAAAAAATGCAAAAAGAAATGTGATGGTAACACCAATCAAAAGAAAGCTAGAGTGACTATTGTTATTAGACAAAGTAGATTTCAGAACAAAGAATACTGCCAGGTGTAAAGAATGTAAAATGATACAACCACTTTGGAAAATACTTTGTCAGTTTCTTGTAAAGTTAAACATGCATCCATATGATGTAGCCATTCTACTCTTAGATATTTACCCAAGAGAAAAGGAAATGTTTGTCCATGCAAAGACTTTTACATAAATGTTCATAGTAGCTCTATCATTTTGTAATAACCAAAATTAGAAATAACCAGAGTGTCCATCAACAAGTGAATAAACTGGTATACGAGAGAAAACATACAATGGAATACTATACAGCAATAAAAAGGAATGAACTATTGATATATACCACAACACTGATGAGTTTAAAAAATAATTATGCTGAGTGAAAGAAGTCAGACAAATGATTCCATTTATATAAAATTATAGAAAATGCAAACTAACTGTATGGAGACAGAAGACCAGTAATTGCCGCAGAGAGGCAGGGGTGGGGGAGAGCAGGAGGGAGGGCTTACCCAGGATACCATGAAACTTGGGGATGGTGGGGATATTCATTATCCTGATTTAGGTGAAAGCTTCTTGTATATATAAAAGATCAAATTGTACATTTCAAATATGTGTGGTTCACTGTATGTCAGTTATACCTCCATAAAGCTTTTACAAAAGTTTGTGCCAGAGAAGTTAAATGTACAATATCTTTATTTCTTTCAGAATATCTTAGTGTTTTCCATATGTTGTGAAAACTTGGGGAGCATGTAATAGCGAGGGTGATTACTGCCATGACAGCACTGCCTTTTGGAACTTTCAGATGTGTTTGAATGTTGAAATAAATCCCTGTAGTTGTTAAGATAGTTCATCAAGAATGCTGAAAATATCAGTTAAGTATGTCATGTTATTACTTAGATATTGTCTTTGGAACTATTTGACAAATAGCAATTGCTTTTCAACTGGGAAAAAAAATAGTTGACCAAGTAGTACTAAATATTTAATAAAAATAAACTTTCACTGTGTTTTTCAATACCTCAGTGAAATCACCACAATGTCTTTGGATAACAGAATTTTGTTATATTGTATGTTAGTTGATAATTACTGAAGCTGGTATTGGGTGCAATGGTGATGTTCATTATACCGTTGTCTCTATTCTTACTTTAGTTTGAAATTTTTTATCATAAGACATTTTAAAACATATATTACCCAGCAATATATTATCTACTCTAAATATATCTAATTCAGTTTTGTGTGAAGTTATATATAAACAACATAACATGTCCTGTGCGAACTGATCTTGCTACGTATATCCAAGAAACTAAAAGCTATGCAGCTTATTATCATCAAATTGGATTTTGAAATCTTTATAGACTTGTAATGAGTATTGCTTCTAAATGTTCTGCAGTAGTAAAACATAAATGAGCTACTGTGCTGGCACTCTGCATATTTTTTTTATTAATTAGATATAAAGTTATACACACCATATCCAAACATGCTGTAAGAAAATATGTGAAGCATTTTCTGTCTCTCAATATGCTTTAATGATGATAGTAAGATTTTATCACTAACAATGGTGGAAAGACTAAGAAATTAGACTGGAAACTCGAATGTATTTTTCCCCTTTCTTTATCAGTAAATTCAGCAGGTTGTTTCCAAGGAGATTTAATTTTGAAGATTTTAAGCTTTTATTTAAAAAATACCATTGGCAGTTTAATAAACCCACATATTAAATTATCCTCATTATAATCTCGTGTACTTTTTTTTTCGCTGTAGAATGTGGCTTGCATGAAATCAAAATTTGCTGTTTAAAATAAATATTTTTCTCCTTATTGCCACTATTTTACACCCCAGATCCAGCAGTTGAACTTGAACAGTTTTCAATTCATCATTCTTTATTCTTTTTGCTTAAAAAATATGGTTTAAGTGCAATTTGTATTAGTTTTATTAAAATGTTACAATTCACAAGTTCAAAAATATCACACTAGATGTTTCCTGACCATCTTTCAAATCAGATGAGAAGACAGCAACCAATTCATGTTTTATTTATCACATTCCCTCCATTAATTGTTCCTTGTAACAGTTGCCACTGCTGAGCATGGTATTTGTGGCAGTAGGTACAGTCCTTGCTCACACTTTGAGTAAGTTGCTCTGGCATTTTCTATGAAAAAGATTTGCTGATTTCAGTCCACAATTAGCTTGTGACCTGTTGTTTTTCAAAGCACTATATTACGCCATTTGATTTGCATTTAGAGGCAATATGAGACTTTGCTTAGTCTCATTTGAGTGTTATGCCGAGTCTTTCCATATCTACATGTCAAATAGGAGGGTCACATACATACTTAGTATGTAATTCATGAGTAGTATAAGTTGTTTAATATGTGTTGAAACTTTCACTTTAACAAATATTGAATGCCTGCCTATACAGTATGCCAAGTGTGATGCTAGGCACTTTTACATTTGCTTTCTCATAGATTGCCATGAAGGTTATAGAGCTTGCCCATGATCATGTGGTTGTTTAGTGAAAGAGCCAAAGAGTAGAACCAAAGTACTCTGACGTGCATTCAAGTGCCCTTTGCACCATACCATGATTCTAATCATTAAGAGTGGAATGAGATTTTCACAATTAACAGTTGCAATTTGTAACAGTACTATTATGGTTTAAATTTTCACATTAAACCAGAAAGTATTCAACATCTGGTAATTTCTTTTTAAATGAAGCTTATTTAATAAGCTGAAAACACTACCAGTGTTTAAAACCCTAATCTAGTTAGCAGTTGGGTGAATTTTCTCCGTTAATACCACATGGCCTAACAGGCTGCATTGTCATCAGAGCAACAACAACAACAAATCTCATATATCTAAAATCTGAAAAGTTAAATCAGCCTAAAAGATTTGTATTACAGGAACAAGATAACTAAATGGTCTTTTTAAAAAAGAGTGTGTCAAATAGGAACTTGATGCAATTCTGTTTGCAATCAGCCACAAGGAAAGTGAATCAACTTCCTCTTGCTTCAGCCCAAGGGTGTGGCATGTGGTCTTGAACAACTAACTTGTGACCCAGATTTCTTTGAAGGACTCCTCTAGAGAACACAAGTGCATGTATACTGTAGTCGTATACTGTAATCATCAGAGTCTTAGCAACAGCTAAATCCATCTCAGCTGAGAGCCCATGGTTTTTGTTTTCCTTTTTTTTTTGTTTAGTTTTGCTTTTTTCCTAATGTCAGGATTTCTGTGTAGTTTTGACTGAAGGTCAGGTAGTCTCATTCTAAGTTTGTGTTCCTTTCCTCAGATAAATTTTAGCTCTGCTCAAGTGGTATAAAATTTCAACTGTTATTACATGTTTTAATACACTGATTGAGGCTCTGGTATGCACAAAGCTCCATCCTAGGCAATGGAGTTGGTGAGGGGCATGGGAAAGGGTGAGACAAATGTAGCTTGGAGTGCATACTTTGGGCATTCCCTGTGGGCACTCGGATTCAGATAACTTTAGGTACATCTGGCATACTGGTAGGGTGGCCCCAGAAAAGTTTTACGAAATTTACTGAGGTAACTTATGCAAGGCAGATCATCTTAAGGGAAAAAGAAATGAGCTGGACCAACACTAAAACCATTGTTGGAGTGAAGGAGGGATTTTGAATGTGATGGTATGGCTGTACCTCAAATCTGCCCTGGTTCAGACTCCCAAGAGCATATCTGATGCCCAGGGAGCTAGAGGGCTCTAAGTGAATACAGTTGAAAGCTACTTCACTAAATACATGATGCTCAAGTAACCTTCCTTTGGGACCTCTTTAACAGTATGTCACAAAGAAGAAAGCCATTCTTTACTACCTTGGCACCTAAGCTCATGATGATATGAGAATAGAGGGCTCAGGGGAAGAAAGGAAGAGACACAGTGACTCACTTGTCATCTGGGGTAGCCATATCTCTATAAAGGGAGTGAATTTGTTACTGAGCCTGTGAGAAACATCCCTGGGGATTCAGAGCACTTCTTAGTAATGATGGGGAGGTTCTCCTGAAGCTGCAAATTCTGCACTTGCTGGTGGGGCAGTGAATCATTTAGATTCACATATTAATGGTATTGTGACCTCATCTGTATCTGTGGGCTGCTGGGGCCTGGGGAAATATGGGTTATATAAAGATGAATAAAACAGTGTCCCTACCTTCAAAAAGGGCTCACTAGAGTGGGGAAAAAGACATGGTCATATGGATAAAAGTAAAATGCAATATATTCAATATTGTAAGTGATGTACTACACCGGGTACCTTATTGAATGACACCTATGAGTATTTGCATCCTATTCTGTAGAAATTGGGGCACCATTAAATGTTTTTAATTAAGGGAGAGTTATCAGATCTACGTTAGAAACGTTTCTGACTAGCTGGTTTGGCAGAAGGATTGAATGAGAAGAAGCTACAATCAGGGAGACTGGTAGTTCAAGCAAAAGGTAAGTAGGGCCTAAACTAGGTCCATATCAATGTGAGTAGAGAAGGGGTTGGATTAGAGATCTTTAAGAGGACTGTGTATTTTATTAGATATTCAAGTGATAGTGAGAGCTTTTAAAATAACTCTAAAATCTCTAGAGACTGTATCATATATTAAAAGATACAGATTGTGGTGCTAGACTGCCTACATTAGAATCTTGGCTCTGCTATTAACAGGATAGCCTTGGGCAAAGTATGTATCTCTTCCATCTCAGTCTATTCATCTGTAAAGTAGGGAGGATAATAGTACCTACACTCCATACAGCCATTCTGCGAAAAAAAGCTATAATTTAACACCATAAGTCCTTAGCAGAGGGCTTTGTACTCAAGTTTGTTTGCTATTGTTATTCTAGCTGGGTGACTAGATGAACCCTGATAAAAGTCAGGATGATGAGAATACAAAGACTTGGCAGGCTCAGAGGACAGAGAAAATGGTGAGTTCACTTTTGGATATACTGAGTCTGGAATTTCTGACGCACAGTGTCTGTTGAATAACAATAGAAATGAATGGATTTTTCTTTTTTAAAGAACTTTGGTTATGTGCCAGGCACTGTTATAAACTCTTTACCTGTATAATCCCATTTAATTATCACACAATGCTGTCAGATAATTTGTATTATTTCCATTTTACAGTTTATTTAGCAAAAGAGTAAACAGGCCTGTGGCTTAACAATATTAACAAAACCTCGGGGCTTCCCTGGTGGCGCAGTGGTTAAGAATCCCCCTGCCAGTGCAGGCGACATGGGTTCAAGTCCTGGTCCGGGAAGATCCCACATGCCGCAGAGCAACTAAGCCTGTGTGCCACAACTACTGAGCCTGCGCTCTAGAGCCTGTGAGCCACAACTACTGAGCCCGCGTGCCACAACTACTGAAGCCCGTGCGCCCAGAGCCCATGCTCTGCAACAAGAGAAGCCACCGCAATGAGAAGCCCGCATACTGCAACAAAGAGTAGCCCCCGCTCTCTGCAACTAGAGAAAGCCCGCGTGCAGCAACAAAGACCCAACACAGCCAAAAATAAAGAAATAAATTTATATATAAAAAAAAATAAACCTCATTCCCAGAAGGCAAAGGAAGTTGTGATTTACTCTGTTAGTAGTAAGTGAGAAAGTAGATCAGCTGGGATTGGACCCAGACAATCTGATTCCCACGCTGGTATGCTGAACCACTATAATGGCTCAAACCATTTTGAACCTCTGGCTTCTAGTATCTCTTAACACTACAGTTTATTAAGATACAGTATCCTATTTTATGTAGTGTTAAATGTTTAATAATAAAAATACCTGTCATTAAGTGAATGGCTACTATATGCCAAGCATTATATGTATAATCTTCAATCTCCACAATAACCTGTCAAGGTATTATAATCGATATTTTACTGCAGTGGAGACTAAGGCTCAGAAATGTTCAGGAACTTGCCCGTAGTTGCATAATTATGGAGAGATTTGAGCTCCTCTCTGTTTATTCCTGAAGTCTGTTTCATTTCTGTATCATTCATGTAGTAATCTATCATGCAAATTTAACTATATTACATTTAGTGTATCATGTCATTGTGTTTTCCAAATGATACCATGAGTTCCATGAATTCTACAACCACCTTATGAAGTTTGAGAATCAGTTTTAATTATGGATGTGTAGTCAAAAACTGGGATAGTATTTTTCAAACTTTAGTTACATAGGAATCCTGTATAGGGTCTGAGACTTTGCCCCACATGTATTGAATCAAATTTCCAAGAGTGAGTCTCAGAAATCAGATCTTTAAAAGGATGGGATGTGTTCTTAATCAGGTTCCCAGAGGACTATATTCTGAAGAACACTGTAAGGGATGGGGCTAGTTCACGTACCCTTGGCATCTGAGCTCTCTGGTTGAAGTCTTATTGTACTTGCATTGTCAGCACCATACAGTTTATTAACTCTTAATTATTTCAGAGCTTCTCTCATTAATTTAGCTGAGAGCAAGCACTTAGCTAAGAACCTTGAAGCAGTACGTATTCTGTCTCCTGTTCTGCGACATATTATTTCCCACTGTCTGCACCCCTTTTCACTGATGAAGCTCTAGGCAGGCTATATGGTAAGACTTGTGTTTAACAGAAAGTGAAGTGTGATGCTGTACAAGAGGGAAAGAGTATCGCAGTACAGTGAAAATGAGAGATCTGGCTTCAAATTCAACTTGTACCTCTGAGCTTTGATTCCCTCGTCGGTAAAACTGGGTTGGCAGAACCTAATTCACAATGTTGTCAGATAATGCGGTGCCTGGTATACAGTTAGTCTTTCAATGACTGATGACTATCATCAATGCGTAATTTACCCCTGCGTTTGGAGAGGAAGATCATAGAAGTATTAAGTTGTGTGTAAAAAAAAAAAGGGAGGGCTTCCCTGGTGGCGCAGTGGTTGAGAGTCCGCCTGCCGATGCAGGGGACACGGGTTCGTGCCCCAGTCCGGGAAGATCCCACATGCCACGGAGCGGCTGGGCCCGTGAACCATGGGTCCGCCTGCTGATGCAGGGGACACGGGTTCGTGCCCCAGTCCGGGAAGATCCCACATGCCACGGAGCGGCTGGGCCCGTGAACCATGGCCACTGAGCCTGTGTGTCTGGAGCCTGTGCTCCACAACGGGAGAGGCCACAACAGTGAGAGGCCTGCGTACCACAAAAAAAAAAAAAAAAAAAAAAGGGATATCATTTTTCAGGAATGTTCAGTTAGAGACAGGCAAGATTAAACATGTATAAGTTTGTGATTCTTCATGAGTAATAGCATTCCTTTTATTTTGACCCATCCTAAAGCTGACTCAAATTGGACATTTACATTTGGTAAGTATTTCACAACCATATCTTACTTATTATTTCCCTGCAGACTCGGTCAATATGACTTACTATTTTATTTTATGTGGCTAGACTGTCAGCTTCACTGTATCCTCATGAAAGAACCTGAGCTAGAATGACCTGCTAAGCCACTCTGGGATGCTTGATCCTCAGAAACTGTGAAACAAATGTTTTAAACCACTAAGTTTTGGGGTACTCTGTTATACAGCAATAGATAACTAATACCATGAGACAAAGAGAAAACCTGTATCTTGTTTCAGCCACTGTCATTTTGTATATTCTGTCACTTAACAGCCAAATCTGAGTCCCTCCTTTCTCCAGTTAAATTAATTTGTAGAATTAACCTAAAAAAAAAAAAGTCTTTCAAGGTGCTATTTCTGGAGTCCCAGAGACTGAGAACTGGAGGACACCAAAGAAAGCGTCTTGTCCAATCTCTTCATTTTATACGTGAAAGTAACAGCTAATATTTAGTGTTTCCTGTGCCAGGCTTTTTGCTAAGTTCTATATAACATGTAATTCTCAGGATATCCTGTGAGGTAGAGACTCTGTCCTATTTTACAGGTGAGGAAACTGGGTCCACACTCCTACCCACTTTGCCTTACTGTCTCTCTATTGTTAAAGAATACTTTTCAAACAGTTCTATCACAAGCATATGCCAATGTTTTATTATAATCTTGCACATAAGGGAAAAAATCTGTAGTCATCCAAAGAATCATCCTGGTAGAGACATTTTAGGAAAAGTGACTGGAATGAATCACAAACTAGTTATAAAGAAAATAATGATTGGTTAAAGGTCAATTAACTCGATCTGGGTTGTTGGTGACTGATTTCCCATAATAGAGAAGCACTTTGCCTGGCAGAGTCCTTTTTACATGTGTCATAGATTAATCAATATGTATTAATTATTTATCGCCCCTTATCACTCTCAAAAGTGTCTGTACAGATGAGAAAACTGACGCCCGAGAGTGGACCACTGATTTGCCTAAGGTCCCATGGAAAGGTAGTTAGTGGCAGAGATGGAATTAGAACTCAGGCCAATGTTTTATGTATTAAACAAGTTGTTCCCCCCAAACCCAGCTATTAGTCAATTAATGGAAATCAGAGGTATATATGACACTCTTGTTTCTTTCCGCCTACATAGCTCTTAGCATTTTAAAAATTCCTGGGAGTTGCCTTATGTACCTCGGGATATTTTTTGTACTGTGTCCTGGCTTTATGAGGAAGGAAGGAAACAGAACTGATACTTCCCTAAATACTTTTTTCCCTTCTCTGTAGGCAGAGATTAAGCAATCACCGGCCTGATTTCATCATTACAATGAATGTAAGCCTGACAATTTACAGGAAACTTATTGTTCCTTTCCATTCCGAAACTTGTGATACTTTCCCTCACTACATGTTGCAAACAGCTAAGTCAAGTTGTCTGTGATAGTAGTCGACACCTTTCCCTTGGGCCGTATTCACTGCACTATTCAGCAAGTTAGCTCATAATAGAGCCTTTGATTGGAGTTGGTGTTGACTTGGCAATATTTATTAAGAACAGGTAAGCGATACACAGGTATGTCTAGGAAATGGAAGGCTCTTACCTGTCTGGAACTTTTGCAAAGAAACATCATGGACCACTGTGTACATCTTATCTCCACCTTTCTACTGGAGTAAACTATGGTCTTCGCGTTACGTAAGCTGTTTCTTTTCCAAAGATAATCTAAGGAACTGAAGTACTCTATATTTGGACACATATAGTTTGTGGAGTGGCCTACATTCTTCTTTGTCACCTTTCGCTCCTGTTCAGGGGTCAATAGCACATATTAGGCATTTAGTTTGTTGACATAAACTGATGACAGAGAGCTGTCTTTCAGTGTAAGGTTAAGTACAGGTTGTAGGACGAGGAAGACATAGATTTATATTCCTGATTTTCCACTCACTAGCTCTATGACCTTGGACAAGTCAATAACTCTAAACATTATTTTCTTTTTCCTGTCAAGTGGGGAAAAACAGTAGAACCTCCCACATATGGTAGTTGTGAGGATTACACGTGACAATTCATGTAAAGCACTTATAATACATGTTAAGACCTCAATACATCTTAATTATTGTTTTCTTCTGTTTACCTCCACCTGTATCTTTTCTCTTTCCTTTAATCCTTCCCCCACTCTGCTTTTCCTCATCTTTTAATTTCTGTCCTATCTGTCCCTTTTGCTTTTATGCCTCTTCCTCTTCTCAGCTCTTCTGTTATCCTATGCCTTTGTATATGTCCAAGCATTTCTTTTTTTCATGTATGAGGCATCAGTGAATCACCTCTAGGGGAGAGAGCTCCACACCTTGAAAAAAAGGGCACAGTAAGTAGCACCCGTATTCCAATCTGATGACTTATTCTTATTTATTTAATTTATTTTTGGCTGCGTTGGGCCTCAGTTGTGGCATGCAGGATCTTCGTTGAGGCATGCAGGATCTTTTGTTGTGGCGTGCAGGCTTCTCTCTAATTGTGGAGTGCGGGTTTTCTCTTCTGTAGTTGTGGCACGCGGGCCCAGTTGCCCCGTGGCATGTGGGATCTTAGTTCCCTGATCAGGGATCGAGGCTGCGTCCCCTGCATTGTAAAGCGGATTCTTTACCACTGGACCACCAGGGAAGTCCCTGATGCCTTATTCTTTTAGTCAAGAACGTGCTCCAAAAATGCAAACTTAAAGTTCTGGGAATGGACACAGACTCACCGTGAGCACAAAGGGCCACGGAACAGGAAAATGCCCAATGTGGTAGATCCCCCCACCCCAACTTTCTAGCAACTATGTGGACTTTAAAAAGATCTGGCAGCTAGGGTGGCCTAGCCAAAGTGAAGACGGTCCTGTGTGTATATCCTATAGGAAGTGCAGCAGGGGCTTGGTGGTCTAAAGAAGAGAAGTCAGCTAGAACTCACTGGAATGGCTTCCTACTGACAAGCTGGGAAAGGCCCATGTCAGAAGGAAGGGACTGCGTGGCAGGACATGAAGGTGCAAGTCTCCAGGCACAGGTATAGGAAGCATCCCAGGACTCTATATGTCTCTGCAGTAGGCTGGGGCTTCCAAGAGACTGGGTATAGCTCTGAAATGATGGATCTAATGGTGATTGATATTAATTAAACTGAAATCTTTAAAAAAACTTAATTTTTTTCAAATACAAAATTTGGAAGAAAGTTTTGTTACAATTTTGAGAAAAAAGTAGCTCCCCGCTCCCCCAAATCAGCCACAGCCCCACTACCAAAAGACAGCCACTGTCAACATTTTGATATATTTCCTTTTATCCCCTTTCAAATGCATTTATAAAATACAGTTGCCATAAGGTTGTTTGTATTATATTCATTTCTGTATTCTGACATTAAAAGTAAACATGCTCATTTAAAACATTGGAAAGAATAGAAAAATATAAGGGAGGGAGGGACTCATCTATAACTTTTGTCAATCAGAGGAGACATTAAGGCTTTGTGTCATTTATGCCATCCTTTTTATGCATTTTTGTAAGCCTGTTATGGATTATGTGCAATTTTGATTCTGCTTTTTTCAGTTAACCTTATATCATACCTGTTTCCCCAAGGTCATTAAAAACAGTATCCCTACCCTCAAAGATGCTTCCAGTCCTACCAGGAAAATTGATGTGGACCCAAGGGCATCATAAGCAGAGTAACCAGAGGCAGAGCAGATTAGATACAATTTTGGGATAAACATAAAATGGCTCTACCTGCAATTAGCCCGGTTGCTACTGCTTATATATAATCGAACATTTTAGTATTTTTAAAGATTTAAAAGTCTTTTAAAATGCATTATTATTAACAAATTTTTATAACTGTAAGAACAATAGGTGAACACAGTAAAATATTAAAACTGTATCAAAGGGTATTTGGAAGGCATTTAACTGTTTCCCATCCTAGAAGCCCTGCTCACAAATTTCTGCTGTCTTATCCTAGAAACACATACTATACTTTTTTTTTTTAAACACAAAAGAGAACATATTTAACAAAGTGTTCTCTACATTGTTTTTCTTCTTAACTTAGAACATCTTGGTTTCATTCCATATCAGGAAACATAGATCTACCTTATACTTTTTAACAGATGCCTGTTTGTCCATTGAATGAATGTACTATAATTTATTTATCTAATATCCAGTTGATAGACAGCTAGTTGTTTCCAATTATTTTTGTCATTGTGCAAAAGATTTTATTATATCTTTTGTGACAAGCTTTTCTTTCCATAGTGTTGTGGGCTGAATTGTGTTCCTCCCAAATTCATATGTTGAAGCCCTAATCCTCAGTATGTCAGAACGTGACTGTATTTGGAGATAGGGCCTTTAAAGATGTGATTAAGTTAAAATGAAGTGGTTAGGGTGGACCCTAATGCAATCTTCCTGGTGTCCTTATTTGAGAAGGAGATTAGGACATAGACACCAGACATACACAAGCACAGAGCAAAGGCCATGTGAGGACACTGTGAGAAGGTGGCCATTTGCAAGCCAAGGAGAGAGGACTTGGAAGAAATCAAACCTGCTAACACCTCAGTGTTGGGCTTCCAGAACTGCAAGAAGAGAAATTTCTGTTGTTTAAGTCTGTGGTATTTTGTTATGACAGCCCCAGCAAACAAATACACACAGGCACTCATCTGTATATAGTGAAAACCAATGGGGAAATAGCATTCACTATTTAAGTTTAAATAAAGAAAGTAAAAGTTTGGGGCAAATTGAAGGCTTATGTATATTTCATTTTCTGAGGTCCATGTGCGTATAAAGTATCTGAAAGGAAAATGAAAAAAAAAACCAAAACAAACGGTAGCATCTGGCCTCACATTCCAACTCAGCGGCTATCTTTTCTTTTAATAATGCCATCATCCCTGCTAAGAGCTTTACTCCTAAATCAACCTAGCATGCTGCAGCAATTGTTGATTGGCTTTTTTTTTTTTTTTTTTGGCGGTACGCGGGCCTCTCACTGCTGTGGCCTCTCCTGTTGTGGAGCACAGGCTCTGGACGCGCAGGCTCAGCGGCCATGGCTCACGGGCCCAGCCGCTCCGCGGCATGTGGATCCTCCCAGACTGGGGCACGAACCTGTGTCCCCTGCATTGGCAGGCGGACTCTCAACCACAGCGCCACCAGGGAAGCCCTGATTGGCTATTTTGACTGATAGTAAGCATCAACTCTGGTACTGAGTTAGGACTGGGATTCCAGCTGTTGGGGATAGCAACAGCTTTTCATTGCTTGCTTTCACAAGTAACCGCTGCAGGGTAAAGTGCTGTGTCACACACTCAGCTAAATGGAGTTAAATATAAATGCCTTAGAACTGACTCTCCCTGACCAGTAACCCTCTCCAGGGCCCTAAAAACCAGGGTTGGAAAATACCAGTGAAGAGACCTCATGTCATCATACATTTAGGTCACCAGGGAATGATTTGGCATTTTCTTCCCCTGTAGCATGCTGTTTTCAGAGAGAATTAGAGAAGGAAAGAACGAATTACCAATCCACCAGGCACTATACACTTTGGATTTTCACTGCTCTGTTCATATGCCTTATCTAGTCTCCTTGTTACCCACAGCTAGATGGTCTGTTAGAATTCCTTTGCTTTCATTTACCAGAAGAAATCATAAAGCCATGATTAAACTGACAACCTTAGCCTTAATAACAGTTCCTGATCTGATGTAGGAACCTATAAAAACGATATTACACTGATCAATGTCTTCTTTCTGGGGCTAAAGTTTAATGTAAATCAATCATTTATTCTGGATATATCAGGTGATTAATTATTATCTTACTCAGCATATGGAGCAAATGTTAATAACTTCTTCTGAAGGGAAGAATGAATCACAGGACTTATTTTTTTATATTACTTTATTTCTTTCATTTTGTCATCTTAAATTCCCTGAAATGGCCAGTCCAACGTGGCTGTAGTTTAGCTAACTATACAGCTTCAAATTCTAGGTTACAGTGAAACTGTGGGTGGATGGACTTTTTTGTTGTTAAACACATATTTAATGTGCATGGTTCTAGGGGTACACTGGTGAACAACAGACACAAACAGGTATTGGGAAATAAAACATGGTGTATTAAAAGCTAGTTAAAATGAGGAAATTATAGAATGCCATGAACTTCCCTCATTCCTTCTTTCTTTATTCAACAACTATTGAGTACTAAGTGTATGTAAGATACGCATTGTTCTAAGTGCTAAAGATAAAACTATGTACATATTCTCATGGAGCTCATTGCTCTATATAACTGGTTGACCTGAGGTCTGGGTCTACATTCCAAGATAGCTAGAGTGACAGATCAGAATGAAGTAAAGAAATAGATGGAAAATAAGAAAATGTCTTTTGGGGGTATTTAAAAATATAGTGGCAAAGCCATAGTGAAAGAGTAGAGTTTTAAAAGAAAGGAGAAGGGGAGAGGATGGGAGAAAATGAGAGAGATATCAAGGACCTTATCTATATTCTATTACTTAGGTGTTATTCCTGTTTCTAGGACAGACTCTGTATAAACCGTCATCTCTGTATCCCACACAACTAACAGGGTGCCTGGGACGGTGTTATTGGACCTAGATTTATATGTCCAGATTACTCACTAATTTGTGGGATGCTAGGTAATTACCAGAATGCCTTCAATACTTAGTTTCCTACAGTACTACCTCACAGATTTGTTTTATTTAATAATGATAGCTTACAGACAGTACTATGTGCTAGGTACTATTATAAACAATTCAAATGTATGAACTCTCTTAATTCTCATAACAATCCTATGAGGTAGGTATTTGTCTTGGCTCAGACTGTTATAAAAAAATACCATAGATTGGGTGGCTTATAAACAGCTGAAATTTGCTTGTCCTGGTCCTAGAGGTTGGAAGTCCAAGATCAGGGTGTCAGCATGGTGAGGGCCAGACTGCTGATTTCTCCCTGTGTTCTCACATGGGGAAGAGCAGAGAAGGGAAGCAAGCTCTTTAGGGGACTCATTATTAGGGTTTTACCTTCATGATGTCATCTAATCCTATTATCTCCCAAAGGCCCACCTCCTAATAACACCACATGAGGGGTGGGGTTTCAACATTTGAATTTGAGTTAGGCATAAGCACTGAGTTCATGGCTGTATTAACCCCATTTTATATACGAGGAAACTGAGGCACAGAGAAGTCACGGTAGCTTGCTCAAGGTCGTACATGTAGTATATGGCAAACGAGGAATCCAACTTCATCTCCAATCTGTGCTTTTAAACACTGCTTATATTGCCTCTCAATAAATGTCACATAGTAAGATTAGAGATAAACATATGAATTCTTCTGCAAAGTTCTTTCTTACAACCTTCTACTCCATCATTTATTGAATACTTATCAAGTCCTTATATTGTCATGGAACTGTGATAGATAATACAGATACAAGGGGTGAACAGAACATGCGGTTCTTGCTCTCCTAGAGTTTATTGTCATTAAGCAAATAACATAACGCTTCCCAGGTTCTTAGCCTTCCCTGTTTTCTCCCATTTCTCTGTGTCTATTAATCCTCCAGCCAGCTAGTCCAGGGTTGATCTGGATGAGCAAAGCCCGTAATAGGGTCTTCCTAGGTCTCCTGGAGGGCTGGGGCCGGGATGAGGTGACCTGTCGGGAAGAGCCAGACTGACTTTTTCTTGGCAGTGACCTGGTTTGTCTCTTTCTCTCTGAGCCTCGGGTTAAAATGGAGGGATGTGTCTCGAACTTCTTTTCCGCACTAACTTTCTCTGATTATTTACCCTCCTCCTCAGCACCCAAGGCCCTTCTGACATCCCTGACCCGGCGTCCCTGTGCTTGAGGTACATTCCTACCTCCTTGATCCCCAGGAGCCATTTTCCCTCCTTGGACTCTCCAGAATTCCACGCGGCCCTTCCCTTTCGCCCGCCCCGGAGGAGATGCGTGGTCCCCGCCCAGCCTCCAGACCCAGGCTCCGAGCCCGCCCCGAGCCCACGGGCCGCCATTGTCCGGTCCTGTCCCACGTCCCCGTTTTCCTCATGGGGCGCAAGTTTTGGGAGCCCCCAGTCCTGGTTCCCCCAACCTATGGGGCCTGTGACCAGCGGGCAGGGAGGTCGGCGCTCGGGCCGGCATCGTCATGGGCAGGGAGACGAAGGGCGGCTCAGGAGGGCCGGGGCGCGCACAGCGCAGTCGCTCAGGCGGACCGGGCGGTCGGGCCGACAGCGGCCATTGTACTCGGTTGCCTCGGCCTCAAGACCTGGTGGGCATAGCGGCAAAAGGCGCTGACAGCACCCTAAAACGACACCCTCTCCTCTCAGATCACGTGTTTTCTGTTGCGAAACATAACAGACAAACAGGGAAACGACTTGGTTTCTTTTTCTGGCGCAGAAAAAGGACGAGGAACGAGAGTTGAGCGGGGAGGTAAAAGCGCGAGCCTCCGCCGCGCGCCCGGTCACGTGGTGCCGCAGGGACCGCATGGCGGCGACCCGCGCGCCCCCGCGTCCCGGCTGGCCCGGCAGCCCGGGCGCGCGCTCCGACGGGGCGGGCGCATGCGCAGGGGGGGGCGCCGCCTCTGCCCCGCGGCGAGGGTGTCTATGGAGAGGCGGCGGCCGCGCCTGCTGAGGCGGAGGCTGAGGCGGTGGCGATGGCGCCCTTCCCCGAAGAAGTGGACGTCTTCACCGCCCCACACTGGCGGATGAAGCAGCTGGTGGGGCTCTACTGCGACAAGGTAACGGTGTGCGGGGCCTCTGGCTCTGGGCGGCGCGGGCGGAGGGGAGGAGCGGGCCGGGTCCCTGGGCGGCCGGGCCTGCGCGGCGCCCTCAGCCCCCGGGGGCCGCGCCGGGCGAATTGCAGCCTGCGCAGCTGTCAGAGCCGTGCCCGCTGCCCCGTACCTTCCGCGGGGAGCCCACGCCCCGCCCGGCTGGCGGCCTCGGACGTGCCCTCGGAGCTCGCGCGGCGCGGCCCCTTCCCGGCCGAGGGCCTGGCCGCCCGCCGCCCTCGGGGCGGGCTCCCCGCGGCCGCTCCGGGCCTCCCGCCCCTGCCCCCAGCCCCCTGAGGGAGAGGGGCCCCTGCGCCCCTACCGACCTCTGGGGACCCCGGGCCGGCCACCTGTGGTGGCTTTCTCTCCCCCTGGCGCAGGCTGTTTCTGCAGTTGTCCGCCACCTCCCCCGTGAATACTGCCCCCCGCCCTACCCCCGGCCTGTGTTGGGCCTCCCCGATTCTCCTTACGAACACCCATCCATTCTTCTGAACCTCTGGCCCGCTTTCTGGCTCAACGAGCACCTTCTCCCAACCCCTCCCTGCTCATTTTACGCCCTAGCTTTTCTCTGGTTTGATTTGGGAGAAAACTCAGGTTTCGTGGCTTACGAACCAGAGAACCGTCACTCTTCTTTTGTGGTCATTTTTTTCCTTGCAACTTTTATTGTCCGGAGCATTTACTAGATGTCGATTTTGTTATAAGACAGCTATTCTCTGTTGGAATTCTTTACGTGGGCTCGAATAAAAGGGCCTCTGAACAAGTTGATTTAACTGCGAGAACCTTTTTGCACTCTTAATTGGTGCAGCATAAGCTGAAAAAGCACTTTTGTGAAGATAGTTCAGGGCTTTTTGCTAATGCTTTTTTGAGTCCACATTTTTGTCAAAAATTTATGTTGGGGAGAGTCCACATACGGATATTCCGAGAACCTGAGGCAATCCTGCTTCATGTAGAAATGAACCAAACAAAAAGCATTTAAAGACCTATTGCTTAAGCTTGGAAATCAACTTTGATGAACTTTCAGAAATTACATAGCACTAAGCAGAACCACTGTTGCGAGAAAAGACGTGTTCTTATAGCCCATGAGGTGGTTGGAGGATGCCCCGTGTTCAGTGCCAGGCCACACTTGAAAAGCACCTACAACCATCTTTTCCCTCCCTCCATTTTGAAAATTAAAAATACCCGATTCAGATACAGGTTTAAATACCATGGTAGTCTAGGCCAGTGGTTCTCAACCTTGTTTGCTCAGTAGAATCACCCTAAAGCTGTTAAAAATGCTGATGCTCAAGTCACTAAAGTCAGCATCTCTGAGGCTGGGACCCAGGCATCAAGTATAATTTAAAGCTCTCCAGGTGAGTCCAGTGTGCAGCCAAGGGTGAGAACACTTACGCAGGAGAAACATAATGAATGGGTAAGCCGTTAGTTAAGCTGTGTAACTCTGGAATTTAAAAAAAAAAAGTTTAATTTATTTAGTTTTGGCTGCATTGGGTCTTTTTGCTGCGCTCGGGTTTTCTCTGGTTGCCGCAAGCGGGGGACACTCTTTGTTGCGGCGGCTGGGCTTCTCTTTGCGATGGCTTCTCTTGTCGCGGAGCGTGGGCTCTAGGCGCGCGGGCTTCAGTAGTTGTAGCACGCGGGCTCAGTAGTTGTGGCTCGCGGGCTCGAGAGCACAGGCTCAGTAGTTGTGGCGCATGGACCCAGCTGCTCCGCGACATGTGGGATCCTCCCTGACCAGGGCTCGAACCTGTGTACCCCGCATTGGCGGGCAGATTCCTAACCACTGTGCCACCAGGGAAGCCCTAGATTTTTGAGTTAGCTTACTGTAGTGTTTTTACCAGCTCTGGCTTTTGAACTTAGTTATTTTGACAGTATCCTTTAATTGCAGGAAAGAAAAATGGGGAGGTTTTTTTACTTTCTCAAAACCAAAAAGGGAAAGTTAATGAGGAGTAGTAGAATTTGAGGTCTTCTCTCTAGACTGGGGAGAGGTAGTCCAGGACTACCTGAAATTGTTATGGAAATTTTGGTGCATGTGTACATTTTTCTAGGAGGTTTGTGGCTTTCAGGTTTCCAAATGATTGTGACCCTCCAAAAATGGTTAAGAATCACGACTTTATCTAGCTACGTGTTAGACTAACCAGCGTATTTAAAAAATTGAAGAAGTCAGTCACTAATGTTGTGTGTCATCACCTGGTGATTGAGAACGTTAGAACAAATTTTGAAAATACAGTGCCCTTTTTAAAAACAATATTTGAGTCAAATAAGATTCTTTTTGGTAGTTAAATGTCCCCTTTTGAAATAACTAGGAAAGCATTTTCAATTTGACATAGCAGAAGTTAAAATTATCATTAATTTTGAGTTAATTAGATGTAGTTAATGAGATTGTTGTATACATTCATCAGGAAGATTAAAAATTCCAATTTTCTGAACTGTGGATCCAGAGACCAAGGTGATTTAGGGGAACGAAAAACTGCATAGGAATTATACATCCGGATTTCTTCTTGATACTGATAGTTAATTGCTCTCCTAGGATGCACTTTGGGAGCTAAAGGGGAAAAAAGTATTTTATAATGGCTAAATTGTCTTAAAGGAGTATATGTTTTTATTCATTTGGCATCTCAACTTTTTAAAAAAAATTATTTTATTTTATTTATTTTTGGCAGCGTAGGGTCTTCATTGCTGCACGCGGGCTTTCTCTAGTTGCCGCGAGCAGGGGCTACTCTTCGTTGTGGTGCACGGGCTTCTCATTGCAGTGGCTTCTCTCGTTGTGGAGCACGGACTCTAGGCATGTGGCTTCAGTAGTTGTGGCACACGGGCTCAGTAGTTGTGGCTCACGGAGTCTAGAGCGCAGTCTCAGTAGTTGTGCACGGGCTTAGTTGCTCCACGGCATGTGGGATCTTCCTGGACCGGGGCTTGAACCCGTGTCCCCTGCATTGGCAGGCAGATTCTTAACCACTGCGTCACCAGGGAAGCCCTCAACTTTTGCCTTTACCATGTTTTGCCTGTACAGACCAAGGGTATCCAGCCCAAACAGCATATAGTAAAACTTTACAAAATGAGAAGTAGTTTTTGTACTTAAACAAAAAAGGTACAAAATATGTTATTTCATCCTATTCTGTATGTTGGCTCTGAATGCCCAGTAATTATAAAGAAGTCAGTTTTATTTTGAATATTGACTTTTGAAGTACAATATATTTTAGAAGCATCCATTTATTTATTAGTAACAACAATTATTTATGTGCTTAGACTAGTTTATTTAGAATAATTTATTCTGAAGTTGTGGGCCATTTTAAATATTGCTGTATTATATCTAATTTAATACTTTGCTCATGGGTTTCCTTTTACATTTATAAAAGGTTTTATGGCAAGATTTTTCACTGTTGTTATCCAGACAGCAGTCCTTTTAGGTACGTAAAGGCAGAGATATGTCTGTTTTATAGCTGGGGATTTGTAGGCCTAGATTAGTTAGACCGAGTTTTACATAAGCAGTTAGTGATAGATCCAGATGGAAACCCAAGTCAGGATCATGATTCCCAGTTTAATTTTCTTCGTATAAAACCAGAGTAGTGTCTGAAAAAATTTTCTGGTGACAGTCTGTTATGAAATGTTTCTGCTAATTCACTGACCTTCCAAATTAGGATGATTTTAGGCAATATTTACATTGGATCACATCCTTTTTTCCAGTTTATTCCAATTCCTCAGTTTTTCCTCTAATCCTCAAAACTTGACAACATTAATTCTGCCAGTGAGCATGGAGTTTCTACTGTCACTTGGCCCTGTAGTAGCTTGTATTGGCCTCGCGAAATGTAGTTCCTGTTCTTTAGGAGATTACAGTCTAACATTTGTGCTAGGATGGAAATCCAAATGCCCAATGGTGGGAGCAAAGGGAGGTATTTGATCAGCTCTACATTAAAGTGTCAGGAGTGGGCTTATAGTCTCTTTGAACTGATTTCTGAGAACAAGGTAGGTGATGATTGTAAAGATGTGCATAGTACAGAGCTTTCCAGACTTTACAATAAGCCAGCTATAAAAAAATTCAAGTGGTGGAGGCTTTATGGAGTGCCCAAGTTTTTCAGGTAATGATATTACCTGAAGTGCCATCTACTTTATCATTTTATAAAGATAGGACATTTAATGAGCAAAGCCATAGGGAGAAAATAAGCTCAGAATAATTCAAATAGATTATTTTTTAAAAATTGAATGAGTATAGCTTTATGAAGAATTCATTTAGTTTTCCTCGATCTTCTGTATCTGCATACCTGTAAAAACTGTTATTGACTGGCATTGGGAAGATTGATTTATTGGAGAGAATACATTTTGAATTGAGAGCTAAGGAGAGGAAGGAAAAGGGAATTTAATGAGTTCTTACTACATGCTTACTTACTTTTAATCCTCACAAGAGCCCTGTGAGACGAGTATTATCCCTTATTTAAAGATGAGGAAACAGACTTAGTGGTTAAGTAACTTACTCAACTCGTAATTAGGGGAGCCCGAATTTTTAACGTTTAGAATTTGTTTCTTTTCTGAAGCACATGTTTTTTGCATTACCTTACTGGTTCTGCTATTTACTACTAGCTATATGATTTTACGCAGAACATTTCACCTGTGGATCATAGGTTTTTCTATCTGTAAGTTAGTTTGAGCAGATAGTTATTAAGGTTTCTTCACTGAGTGTAAATCTCCCTTGATTAAATGAAAGCATTGTCTGGCCGAGGAGAGAAAAAGTAAAAACTTATTTGGGGTAGTAGTATTTGAGTTTTTGTTATGCTGTTTTTCATATCTGTTTCTGAACTTAATGTCTAGTCTTTAAGTGACACACAACTTCAAATCAGTTTGAAGCCAGGCTGTAAGTTGTAGAATGTCTGAGACAGAAAATCAGTTTTTAAAAATTCTTTACATGATACTCCCTTTTTTCTTTTTTTTATAAATTTATTTATTTAGTTTTGGCTGCGTTGGGTCTTCATTGCTGTGCGCGGGCTTTCTCTAGTTGTGGCGAGTGGTGGCTTCTCTTGTTGCGGAGCAAGGGCTTTAGAGCGCAGGCTCAGTAGTTGTGGCACACAGGCTCAGTTGCTCCACCGCATGTGGGATCTTCCCGGGCCAGAGCTCGAACCCGTGTCCCCTGCATTGGCAGGTGGATTCCTAACCACCGTGCCACCAGGTAAGTCCCAGAAAGTCAGTTATAAATTCTTTTAAAATATGGGAGATACCATGTTACTGATTGTTACTATTTATTGATTATGTGTATCCTGTTCTATGTAGGTTCCTTGTTCAATCTGCTAGGCATCAGAGGATACACGCTTATAGGTCACTTAGGAACTTTTATAATCCTATGCAGAACAGTGTTTTTCAAAGTGTGTTCTGTGACCCATTAGTGGGTCATTGAATCGATTTTGTGGGTCAGAGATCGTATTAAAAAAATGAGGGGCTTCCCTGGTCGTCCATTGGTTAAGACATGGGCTTTCACTGCCGTGGACCTGGGATCGATCCCTGGTCAGGGAACTAAGATCCCACAAGCCGTGTGGTGCAGCAAAAAAAAAAGTGGAAAAGTAAATGATAGAGTATATCACAGATTCAGGAGGGAAATACTGTTTCCTGAAATTTGTTTGAAGTGTTTGTGATGTGTGTGTCTGGATCGTGTTGTATTTCATACTCAAGGTCATGGTTAAACATGTTTGAAAAAACACTTCTTCGGGGCAGCATTTCTCAACTGCAGCACTGTTGACATTTTGGGCCCGACAGTTCTTTGTTGTAGGGGCTGCTGTCCCGGGCGTTGTAGAATGTTTAGTCCGTCCCTGCCATTTACCTGCTAAGATGGCAGTAGTTCTTCTGCAGTCTCTAAACCTTGTCCGTTAGTTCCCGGGGGGCAAAATCGAACCCCTGGAGAGAACTAATACTTTAGAGCAAGCATTCTTTCTGACAATTTACTCTGTTGGCTCTGAAGAGATAGCTTTATGATTAGGACTAACATTGCATCTTGTGGAAGGTAAGTAGGTTTTATAGTCATAGAGACTTGACCTCTGTTTTGTTGTCTACCAGTTGTATGGTTTTGGGTAAGTTATTTTCTCTGAGGTTCAGGGTTTTCACCTATAAAATGGGAATTATAACATCTACTTCCTAGGATTGTTGTTAAGAATTAAATAATATCTAAAAATATTTAGTGTAGTACCTAGCATGCTGTAGGCCTCAGTATGTCCCATATATCATTAGGCTCTAGGTTTATTTTTTTTCTCAATCAAGTCTATGATTGAATAACTTTCTAGAGGTAAACAATTTAAAAAAATGATTCATATACACAAATTTTTTATTTTTTTAAAGCAGGTGTTGGGGGTAGGAGTTTATTAATTTATTTATTTTTGCTGTGTTGGGTCTTCGTTTCTGTGCGAGGGCTTTCTCTAGTTGTGGCAAGCGGGGGCCACTCTTCATCGCGGTGCGCGGGCCTCTCACTATCGTGGCCTCTCTTGTTGCAGAGCCCAGGCTCCAGACGCGCAGGCTCAGTAGTTGTGGCTCACGGGCCTAGTTGCTCTGTGGCATGTGGGATCCTCCCAGACTAGGGCTTGAACCTGTGTCCCCTGCATTAGCAGGCAGATTCTCAACCACTGCGCCACCAGGGAAGCCCCACAAATTTTTTAAAAGTTAAACTGTATATGCTCAGGTTATTCTTTTCACTGCTAAATTTACTGACTTCAGGTACCAGGTTAAAAACAGTTGCTCTTTTCAAGTGGAGAAAAACTGACTTGGGTAGGATAAGGACTTCTAATGATAATTTTGTTTGGGTTAAATATAGGAATAACAGAAAAACCTAAGTAGGCTTATATATGTTATATTCCGTGTTCTTTAAATATATTAACTTATTAAATCATGATAAGAACCCTATTAGGTAGTTAATATTATTAGCCTTATTTTACAGATGAAGAAATTGAGTGAGGTACGTAGCAACTTAGTGACTTGATGGCAGAGATGGATTCACACCTAAGCAGTCTGGCTCCAGAGTCAGCGCTTTTAACCACTCTGTGGGATTAACTCTATGCATAATGGAGAGTCCCTTTGTCTAATTTGGTTCTCAGTCTGTAGCATAAACCTGGTCTTTACCTTAGCTTGTTATTAAATCTGAAGGATTTTCTAATAGTCCAGTGAGACTGTATGCAAAACTTCCTGGATGTCTTTTACGATGTTATTTTCCACAACTCACGTGAGGACATTATTTAGTTTTTTGCCATCCTTTTTGTTTTTAAAAAATTTTATAGCCATTATTAATGCTTTCATTTGATTTACCTCTTATTTCTACTTACTTATTTTTAATTTTTTTAAAAAAATACAATGGCACATGATAGTATTTGTTGAGATTAGCCACTAGTGAATTTTGTTGTGATTTTTTGTAGCATTTCTAAGGATAAAACCTACAACCTTGGTTTAACCAAATCTGTCCTGTCTGTTATTTTTGTATGGCTCAGGAACTAAGAATGGTTTTTACATATTTACGTAGTTGGAAAAAGTAAAATGAATAATATTTTATGACATGTGGAAGTTACATAAAATTTAAATTTTAGTGTCTATAAATAAAATTTATTGGAATATGGCCACAGTCATTCATAATGACTACTTTTGTGCTACAACAACTGAATTAAATAGTTGCTACAGATAGTATACCTCACAAAACTTAATATATCTGACCCTTTACAGGAAAAGGTTGCTAACCCCTGTTGTATTGGGTTGGCCAAAAAATTTGTTTGGGTTTTTCCATAACATCTTATGGAAAAACCGGAACAAACTTTTTGGCCAACCCATAGATAATTTATTTATTGTGGTTACTGTTCGTTGTCTTATTTCACTAGATTGTAAACTCTGTAAAGGCAGAGATGTCTGTTTTGTTCACTGAGGTATCCCAAGTACCAGAAACAGTGCCTGGCTTATAATAACTGCTCATTAAATATTTGAATAGGGTAAAAAAACCCCATGAATTTATAAAAATGAATGATTAATTTTCAAAGTAATGCTAGCTAATATTTATTAAGCACCAGTTCATTTAAATCTCACAGCAACCATGTGAAGTACAGGCGGTTTTATTATTATTATTATTATTATTATTATTATTTTTTTTTTTGGGGTACGCGGGCCTCTCACTGTTGTGGCCTCTCCCGTTGCGGAGCACAGGCTCCGGACGCACAGGCTCAGCGGCCATGGCTCACGGGTGCAGCCGCTCCACGGCATGTGGGATCTTCCCGGACTGGGACACGAACCCGTGTCCCCTGCATCGGCAGGTGGATTCTCAACCACTGCGCCACCAGGGAAGCCCGTGGCGGTTTTATTATTCCCATTTAACACCAAGAAGAAACTAAGACATTGAAGGAGAAAAGTAGCTTACCCAGGGTTACACAGCTAAATAAATGGTAGAACTGGAGCCTAATCCTAGAGAATCTGGCTCTAGGTCTGGTTTTCTGTAAATGACTCTTATAGCCAATCCATCTGCCTTTTACAGTAGATCATTGGTTAAATTATATAGTGGAATAGTCTTGCTTTAGGAGTTTGTCATCTTTTCTAATGCTTTGTCATGAGCTGACAGTTCTGCCCAGAACAGGCAATTAAGACACCTTAGACTCTTCTCCATTTTAGGAATACTAGATCAGACTTTACAGAACAAGTCTAGGAAGTATGGTGTTTGTAGCTTCTTTTTCTCCATTTACTGTCTGTTGTTTTTAACCTAATCAGATTTTCTCTCTTAAAATGAATTTTGAAACTGGAATTGACATAATAGAAGATAGATTTAATATGACAGTGGAGGTAATAGAAGGTTTGAATATTACTTTGAACTTCATCTTGAATCGAGTTTCCCGATAATATATATGCTTTGAACACAAGAATTTAACTTGACATTAAATGTAAAAAAATAAAATTATATCAGAATAGTCATTTTCTCTTGTTGAATAGTAGAATCAAAGAAGATGACAGTGTATATATTTCTTTATATTTTCATTGATTTTTATCTTTCCTTCAAGTGCATTTACTTTTTCATGCCCCGATGTACAAGTTTTTCACATTGTACTATTGCAGTGCTTCCACTCTAGGAAGTACATGATCCTTGTATAAACTGCTAAGTGTCCCCCCCCCCCAAAAAAAAATTAGTTCTTCTAAAATTATCTAATAATGTTCTAATAGCTCAGTAAATGTTTTCTGAACAGGTCAGACTCATCTTGATATTAAAGTTTAAACAAATTATAATAGAAAATTTTTGAATTTTTTACATTGTAAAAGTAGTATAATAGCATAAAGAACATTTGAACAAAGAAAAAAGTGCATCACATTATCCTAACACAGCTCTTTTAATGTTTATATGTAACTTTATGGAGTATCTGTATTTAGTATGTGCACAGAGTAATGGAATTTTAGGTTTCGAGGGAGTCTGGTTTAATCTTTTTTATTTAAAGAAACTGTTTTGTTGGTGCATACATCCTTTCCTTCAGAATTCAAACCAACATCTTCCTGGCCTGGGGCACTTTTTATTATACCATTATAACTTGTTTTTTATGAATTTCCTTTCCTACTTTAACAAAGTATAAGGGAGGTATTTTGATATGTACAAAACTAAGTAGGAATGCATTTGAGTATTTCCTATTGGTGCATATTTGCATATATTTATTATGCCTTTCTTTTTAAATTTTTATTCAGCTTTCTAAAACCAACTTTTCCAACAACAATGATTTCCGTGCTCTTCTGCAGTCTCTGTATGCTACTTTTAAGGAGTTCAAAATGCATGAGCAGATTGAAAACGAATACATTATTGGTTTGCTTCAACAACGCAGCCAGACCATTTATAATGTGCATTCTGACAATAAACTCTCTGAGATGCTTAGCCTCTTTGAAAAGGGTCTGAAGAATGTTAAGGTGAGTTGCAAAAATGGATATTTATCACAGCTTGTGCCATCTTCTGTCATTGGCAAAATTTGTTAGCATTTTATAGTAAATGATGTTACTATAGTATAGTAAATGTATGCTAAAGAAAAAAAAATTACTCTGACGCTTGTTAAAGACGGTAAGGAAGACTATATTCAAGGGATTACTGCAGTGGGGTTTTGCAGTAGGGGAGAGAGATTGGGTTGAATTCTTATAGCCAGGGAGCAGGGGTGAGGGTCAGGAAAATTACTAAGAGGAAACATCAAGGCTGGGAGATTCTTGCTAGACTGACTCTTGCTTCCTTTTGCTGAAGGCAGACCAAGGTGACAAGATATTAAGGGTGGATAGATATTGAGGGTTATCAAATGCCAAGGGTGGTAGTAGTGGGGTTGATAGACTGATTCAGGATGATTTTGGTAAAACTGGACTAAGTGGGCCAAGGACAGAGCTCAAGGTCAGGGCCTGGCTGAGAAGACTCAGTGGATCCTGACTCAGGTTTGATGAGAATCTTTATCAGTTACCTCTTTGTTACTATATGTAAAATTCTTTCATGAATGCTGCTCTCGAAATCTTAAAGGTGTTTTTGTAAATTGATATTTCAATTACTGTAAAAATTTTGCTTTCTGATAACATTTGCTGAACTCTTAAAAGAAATCTGTAGTAAATGCAGTTATTGGTGACTAAAGGTAGAATTGTTACTTAGAATGAATAGGGCCATAGGGGTGGTTACAAAGAATAATTTTTAACTGTATGACATAAAATTAAAGTTTTTTGGGTGTAGTTTAGGATAATGGTGTAGAGAAATTTCCCTATTAATTATATTTACTTATTATAGGAAATTTGATCTTCATTTGTTCCCCTTTTGGCTTGGTGAAACATAGACTTAAGTTGTAACTCTGTCAAACCACCATGCACCTTTCGTTGATAGATTTGTGTTCTAGAAAGACTGTTCTTAAGAAGGGAAGAGGATGGATTGAAGGGAAAAAAAGACTCAAGCAGGAAGATTGTTATAAAAAATTATTGTAATAGTCTCTAGAAGAATACACAGTAGCTATTTGGTGGGGAGGTAGAAGATTGGGTAGGGCTAGGGTACTGGGAGGGAAGATGGTATAGGAAGATTTATTTTTTATTGAATACTCCTTTGTACTGTTTGAATTTTTTATCATGTTCATGTATTACCTATTCAATAAAATGATTAAGATCAGAACTGAAGTAGTGACTAGTGGAGACAGAAGGGAAGGGACAGACTTGAGAGTAATGTAGGACATAAAATTGATAGAAGGTAGTGTTGGATATACAGGAAGGAGGAAAGGAGAAAGAGAAAGGAAATAAGAGTGAGAATTGAGCTTGACTTTCTAGGGAATATAGCAGAGGCTAAAAAGATCCATTATGGGCAGGTTGGGTTTGAACTGCTTGTGCAGTCCAGGTGGGCATTTATAAGTAGGAAGCGGCATTAGCTGGGCTTCAAGGTTGGAAGGGTAATTTGGTTTGGAAAAGCAAATTTGATAATTATCAGCATGTAAGTAGAAATGGAAGCCACTTGGGCATGCTTAAGGAAAATATGTAAAATCCTAAGAGAATAGGACATTGGATAGACTATTGGGAAGCAGTTTAATAAATTAGTTCAAAAAGGAGGAGACTAGAGAGGACTCAGCAGGGTTAAGATATTCCCACATTTTAAAAGTTTCATTATTTTGTAAATTTTCCATATGTACTAAGTTGAGAGGGCTGATACAGAAGTGATGGATAAGTTACAGGGAGATGTGACCATAGTTCATATGGGGAAGAACTTTTTAGCTGTTGTGCAGAGTTAGAATGATTTACCTCCAGGTACGGTGAGCTCCTTGCCTTTAGAAGTGTATATGGTCTTCTTCAGGATAATGTAACAGGTATTCTAAATTGTTTATTAGAGGATACACTAGATGACCTTAAAGGGATTCTGTAATGATATAGTCCAATAGGGTCTTATGAACTGCTCAGAGGTATATTATTAGGAAAACGGACACATTGAAATTGTATAAATATATGCATTAGAAATCAGTAGAAGTTTTGAGCAAATACTTGCTATCTTTAGACTTTTTATGACATTTTTAAAAAGAAATATGAGATCACATTACTAAAGGAATTCAAGGTTCTTTTTTTTTTTTGCGCAGTACGCGGGCCTCTCACTGTTGCGGCCTCTCCCATTGCGGAGCACAGGCTCCGGACACGCAGGCTCAGCGGCCATGGCTCACGGGCCCAGCATGTGGGATCTTCCCGGACCGGGGCACAAACCCGTGTCCCCCTGCATCGGCAGGCAGACTCTCAACCACTGCATCACCAGGGAAGCCCTCAAGGTTCTTTTAAGAGAAGTTTTGAGGCCATCTTTTATACTTAGAAAAGTACAGAGACCATTTTGCTATTTGTTAGTCTAATTTTTTACATTTCAAGTTACATTTCACACCGACTTTCTAGGATCAGATACAGTATAAATTATGAAGTGAAATTTTTATAGAATACAGTTTTTTTGTTTGTTTCTAGAATGAATATGAGCAGTTAAATTATGCAAAACAGCTGAAAGAGAGACTGGAGGCTTTTACAAGAGATTTTCTTCCTCACATGAAAGAGGAAGAGGAGGTAAGCATAATTTTTCCTGTTTGTGATTTTGCTTTATAAAATTGGAGAAATGTTATTTTTCCTTTGAGTCTTCAAAATAATACATAGGAAGATGAACCTCTAGATCATTTTAGAAAATGAAGAAAAACCCAAGGAAAAAAAGCATTAATTTTGTTTCCTTAGAGAGTTTGTTGCTTTTCATTGACTGAGGGATTGATTTAATTCATTTACTCAAAAAATATTTATTTTCTTATTATGTGGATGGCACTGTATTGAATGTTTACTTTTTATGCTACCCTAATGTCTTTTCTGAACCTTTAGAAGATTCTTTAAACTTTTTAATGTTTTCTGTATTTCCATGCTAAGTTTAAAGAATTTTTAGTGTTCTTTTTTTAGTAGTGGATTTTAGTGATTAAATGGTGGTGTTAAACTTATCAGTCTTATACCTAGTGCACATGTATTAGGATATCCCTGAATGGATGAGCAAAACATTTTCTCATTCTCTTCTTTCTCTAAAGTGGGATGAGTATCAGGGTAAGGAATAGAGAAAATATTTTATGAGCAACTGGATTCTTGTTCAGCTGTAAATCAGTTATTATAGTGATTCTCACTATAAAAAGGCTTCATCTTATAATCAGATGGCCATTTAAAAAAAATCTACTTTTAAGGCCTTTCCAGACCAATTAAATCAGGTGGGAGATAGATATTGACATGGATATATTTTAAAGGTTCCCCAAGTCATTGTAATATGCAAATATGCAACCAGCATTGAAACCACTGAGTTACTAGAGCAGTGTTTCTTAACCTGTGATGCACATCAAAATTATCTATGGAACAAAGAAAAAAAAAAAAAAGCCCTTGGCTCCACCTCTAAAGATTCTAATTCTGTCAGTTGGAGGTTGGGACTAAGCATCTGTTTCAAAGAAGAAATCTCCTAGATAATATTGAATAGTTGAAGGTATCAGTAGAGCTCTGACTTTTATGGTTGGCAGTACACTGGGTACGGTTCTCATATGATTTAGAGGCCGTGTTTGGGTAGAGGTCAGTTGTTGTAGTAGCAGAAAGCAGTTACCTGACCTAAATGTCTCACCATAGGAGAGTGATTTAGAGTGTATGATAAGCTCTGTACAGGAGGACCTTCTGGTTTGGATGCTTTTAAATTGTTTTGAGATTGAGTGGAGAAGCCATAGAAAGAAGGATCTTGGTGGTGGTATTCTTTGCAATTTTTGGGTAAACTAACTTGGTGGTAACAACTAAATTTTTATGTTTTCCAAATATGTGGTCATAATACTACACTTGAGCCATTAATACTTTAAAAGATGTAGAGTAAAACAAAACTAATTAAGCATATTTCCTTATGAGTATTTTGTTTAATTTAGGTTTTTCAGCCCATGTTAATGGAATATTTTACCTATGAAGAGCTTAAGGATATTAAAAAGAAAGTGATTGCACAACACTGCTCTCAGAAGGATACTGCAGAACTCCTTAGAGGTCTTAGCCTATGGAATCAAGCTGAGGAGCGACAGAAGTTTTTTAAATATTCTGTGGATGAAAAGTCAGATAAAGGTGAGAGTCATATGTTTAGATAGCTAGCGATTTATTCGTTCCAAGGCCATTTACTTCTTGTTGATAAGACCTATATATTTTGTTTGAAGAATAATTTAGGCCATTTGTTTTCAAGTATAGTAAATTTAATTGAGGACAGTAGTTTCTATCTTAGAATTTAGTATTGTCTATGATAATTTAACAGCTCATATACTTGGGCAATGTGCAGTATAGTGTTTCTTGAAGGAGTTTATATAGATATAATAATAATGATAATTTTGATTAGTGGTGAATAACTATCAATATTATTTATATATAAATATATAATGATATTTAATAATGTTTTATTATTAATAATTATTATTTTGGCCAATTAAAATTATTGAAAACTACCATATACAGAGCACTTTTGCAGTGTCATCCAATTTTCTGAGCTGCACTGACCATAGTGGCTGTGTTTATCCTTCCTTGTTTTTTCTTTTTTTTTAAAAATCAGTTTTCAAAATCATTTAATGCTTATAGTTTTATCTCTACCCTTTCTCATTCTCTTAGCTTATATCCAGGAATACACAGGGGAGTGAGTATGAGAGGCATAGTTTTTCTATGTATAGTCACTTTGAGAAAACAAATGACAAATGTAAATAAAATCTCTGCTTTTTTTATTGATAGACTACTTTCTCATTTTTATTCTTTCTTTTGTTTGATAGCTTTGGCTTTTAAAACATCATTATATAAAATTATTGGCATCCTGAGGCTAGTAAAAATTCCTTTGCTTTTGCTAGATGAGAAATAGCAATGACATTCCTGTTAAAATTGCTTGAAAGTGTTTGAAATTGGTCCTTTTTTCTTATTTTTATTTAATAAAGTAGGTGAGATGCATGTTGGAACAAAATTGTTTTTATAGGTTAAGCTATAATTAAACCCATAGAGCTTGTGTGTTTCACTCTGAAATGCAGCTTGTGCTTTAGACATCAAGTCAGGACCTGTTGTATCTGGTTTAATTTTAATTGTAACATGGGACTTAAAAGCGTCACACTTACTATATTGAATTTTCCCACTCCTTCAAAGTAAATTATAGCTGTATTATGTTTAAAATACTTGCCATTTGTAAAGGGTTAGGTTAAAGTAATTGGATCGTAGCATTTCTATATTTAAGTTGCTTTGTGAAGACAAATCAAATATATAAGGTACTCAGATTCTTTTTAGTACATTAATGATGAAACTTTTATATTTTATATTCTTTATTGTACACCTCATTTGCAGTTTTCCTTTGGAAAGTTGCTGCTGAAATAACCCATTATAGGAAACTGGATATCCAATGACTGTTTTCTATAATAGCTGCTGACAAAAGAGTCCTGATAAATGTATACCAGCATTAGAAATATTTACATTATATTGTCTCAGCTGTCTCATAAATAGGATAAGGTTGAGGCACCTAAACGTTACAGAGGTCAGATTTCAGAGTTCTTACATGAAACGTGAAAATCAAAGAGGGAACACAAGGAAGATGCTGACAGGAGTTGTAATGCATGAATGGAAAGCGTTGTGAGATTTGTGTGCATCATTAAAAATGCCCTGGATTTCTCATTATCTGACCGACGACTCTACACTTGCTGACTTAAAGCTGTATAACCTGTTGGGTTCCTTTTTCAAATGATGCTTCTTATGCTACAAAGTGAGTATTGTTTTTTCTGCGACGCCTTTGTAAGAGGAAGTAAATCCTGTGTTCATTATTGTAGCTCCCACTGATGAAGTATGATTTGGACCACGATAGTTTAACCCTACAGGTTCTTAACAAGTTTAACATCTCCATGTTACCTCTAATCCATGTTATTTCCTTTTCACATCTTGCAAGCAGGAAGGAGTGGACTTTAGGCACTGGATTTTATTTATAGAAATGTGATTGTTATTTCTTACTGCATTTGCTCTTAGAGCCTTTAATGTTAAAGGTTTTCTTTTTTATTTCAGAAGCGGAAGTGTCAGAACAATCCACAGGTATAACTCATCTTCCTCCTGAGGTAATGCTGTCAATTTTCAGTTATCTTAATCCTCAAGAATTATGTCGATGCAGTCAAGTAAGCACTAAATGGTCTCAGCTGGCAAAAACTGGATCACTTTGGAAACATCTTTACCCTGTTCATTGGGCCAGAGGTAGGTAAATGGGATGCTTAGTTTGTTTTAAAAATACTTCAATCTGTTTTTTTTTTTTTTTTTAGGTATATACTCATAGACATTAATAAGCAAGGCCAGGGAGGGAAACTCTGAAAGGTTGACTAAAAATAGGTTTCATAGTTAGATTATATGTCTTTGTATACATTTTTAAAAAGCTAACAATTCTGAAGTATTCATGAGTGAATTACGTGATGTGTGCAATTTCCTTTCAAATAATTAGGAAAAAATAGTTGGGGATGGAATGAAAAATAATTGGCAAAATGTTGATAATTGTTTTTTTTAAATAAATTTTATTTATTTTTGGCTGCGTTGGGTCTTCGTTGCTGCTTGCGGGCTTTCTCTACATGTGGCAAACGGGCTACTCTTCATTGTGGTGCATGGGCTTCTCATTGCAGTGGCTTCTCATTGCAGTGGCTTCTGTTGTTGTGGAGCACGGGCTCTAGGCGCACGGGCTTCAGTAGTTGTGGCTTGCGGGCTCTAGAGCGCAGGCTCAGTAGTTGTGGCGCACGGGCTTAGTTGCTCCATGGCATGTGGGATCTTCCTGGACCAGAGCTCGAACCCGTGTCCCCTGCATTGGCAGGCAGATTCTTAACCACTGTGCCACCAGGGAAGCCCCAGTAATTGTGAAGATAGGTGATGAGTACATAGGTGTTCATTTTGCTACTTGTTTAATGCTGCTTATTCCTACTTTTGACTATATTTGTAATTTTCCATAACAAAACATTAAAAATAAAATTAATAGGTTGTCAGAACAGCTTTAAATAATTAGATGAGTATTTTAAAAATACAAAATAAATTAATTCTATAAAATTTAAAGATGAGGCACTGTTACGTTTCCCTTTTGATAGTAGCTCAAGATAACTAAATGTATTTTTGTCTTTAGCATATTTTTTGTTAGTAATGCCTCATTCTATAAATTACAATTTCATATTAGTTAATTTCATTGTGGTAAGTTAGTTTTACATGTGAACAATTAAAGAAAATTTTGCTTTCATGAGCATATAATGCAGTCATGGGATAAATACAACTAATATGGCATATATTCTTCTGTCACTGAATTAAAACAGTTTTTCTAGGTGAGTACCTCAAATTTCACATAAATGTTTTTTTCGTTTTTTATAATTTGTCACTTTGACATGGAAATATATATTTTTTACATAATTAAAGTGTGAGTCTGATTTAAAAATAGTTTTATTTTTTATATCAATATGTAGCACTTTTAAATAAGCTTTTGTTAGATATATAATATTTTTTGCATGAAACTATTTGGAGTATTGGGTAGACTTATATGATCCAAATGATTAGAATTATTATTTTTATGTGGAATAATTTTTCTTATTGTAGGATAATATATTAAGTGAGAAGTCAGATAAGGCAAGTATGGATATATCACATACTTTTTTATTAGCTGTATTTTTGATTATGAAGATTTCCTTATTAGGTAGTAATACATAATTAGGTACTGTTTGATATAAAGATCAAATATGATAATGCTGTGCTAGATTTCTGTGAAGTTAACCAGATATTAAATATGCTGCTTTTTTTCCTGTTTTTAATATGCTTAAACAAAAAGTTCCAATAAAAATGGTTTTAATTTAATTTATTTATGGTATTTGTTTCCTGTGATTCTTGATCACAATTGATTTGACCCCCTGCAGGGCATGTTTTGAAATGCCTGTGGAGGCATTTTTGTCCCATCTTGGAGTATTACACTGGCATCCAGGGGGCAGAGGCCAAGGTACTGCTGAACACCCTGCAATGCACAGAGAAGCACTCCACAACAAAGAATTACCCAGCCCAGAATATCAATGGTGTTAAGGTTGAGGAGCCCTCACTTAGATTCAGTGTTAGGAATTCGATAAATTAATTCTGCATTGTCTTGCACTTCACAATCACGTAATTTAATCGCAGCGTATTCTCCAGGATCTTTAAATTTATGGTTTAGCTTTACCTTAATCTTTCCCTTTTTCTGTTCCCACCTACTTCTGAATTGCTAATTCACTACTGAACAGAAAGTCTTGCTTCCTATTGTTTATTAGCAATTGTCTTAATGGGGGTATTGCTGGAGCCAGTGTGAAGCCACAGTAGGGAAAAAGGTTAGGTTGTTTTCAGTGATTTCTGAAATTTCATGTTAAGACTGTTGATAATTATTTTTCATAGTTTTTTGGTATGTCTGAAATTGAATTCTGTGCTTATTTAAATGTAATTTTTTAAACCACAATTGTTTCTAACAATAGATGGCTCATTGTGTATGGCTCACATATTTTTTGTGTGCAGACATTTTTGTTATAAATAGGTTATTTTTTTGTAATGGTAGCCGATCTAATCTTATTTTGTTCCTTTTGTTTGTTGAGTAGGTGACTGGTATAGTGGTCCTGCAACTGAACTTGATACTGAACCTGATGAGGAATGGGTGAAAAATAGAAAAGATGAAAGTCGTGCTTTTCAGGAGTGGGATGAAGATGCCGATATAGATGAATCTGGTAAGCTATGTCTGGAATTAAAATTGTTACATGGTGCTTTAATAATTACTGTTATATTTAACAAGTACTTAGGTGCTAGGATTTATGTATTTTGTGTTTTCTAAAAAAACTGGTGTTTTTAAGCCTACTACTTTTTAAACTTTTACGGAATAGTAAGCGTATTTAAAATTCTGTTTAAAGTAATTTTTAAATGTGTATAGGCTTGTTTCCCATATTTTTGTGTGTGTTAAAAAAACTGGTGTTTTTAAGCCTACTACTTTTTAAACTTTTACGGAATAGTAAGCGTATTTAAAATTCTGTTTAAAGTAATTTTTAAATGTGTGTAGGCTTGTTTCCCATATTTTTTTGTGTGTGTGTGGTTTTAAGGGGATTTTTAAAAAAAGATTAATTAATTTATTTATTTTTGGCTATGTTGGGTCTTCGTTTCTGTGCGAGGGCTTTCTCTAGTTGCGGCGAGCGGGGGCCACTCTTCATCACGGTGCGCGGGCCTCTCACCGTTGCGGCCTCTATTGTTGCGGAGCACAAGCTCCAGACGTGCAGGCTCAGTAATTGTGGCTCACGGGCCTAGTTGCTCCGCGGCATGTGGGATCCTCCCAGACCAGGGCTCAAACCTGTGTCCCCTGCATTGGCAGGCAGATTCTCAACCACTGCGCCACCAGGGAAGCCCTCCCATATGTTTTTATATTTATTTAAGCGCTTTAAAAAAATCAGAAAATTATGGCTGTTTTCCTTATTGAAATAATACACATTCATTATAGTGCTATGCAGTTTACAGTGTGTTTTTAGGGCCACTTCATTTGATCAGCTCAGTAGTATATATTGAGTCATCTGTGGCCCAGAGGAAGAAGGAGCATAAAGCTGTTCAACCTGTTTATTAATTTGTACAGTCATGCCACTTGCCTCACATGGTGGCTATAGAATTAAGAAGTAATATATATGAAAATTCTTTGTAAATGGTAAGGGATTATATAAACTAAGCACCGTGGGAGAATTCAAGGGTGACGAAGAACGGGAGAATTTCGAATACATGATTTTTTTTTTTTGAATATATGATTCTTAATCAAGGTACGTATTGGAAAATGCTGTAATAGAGGTGCAGAAAGTTGCTCTTTGGGAATATGGAGGAGAAAGACACAAATTTTATCTTAGATGTTACTTTAGATAATGATTTTTTTTTTTTTTTTTTTTTTTTTTTTGTGGTATGCGGGCCTTCCTCTGCTGCGGCCTCTCCCGTTGCGGAGCACAGGCTCCGGACGCGCAGGCTCAGCAGC
>NC_041220.1:101547159-101557108 GCF_002837175.3 Physeter macrocephalus
TCCCATACTGGGGCGCGAACCCGGTTCCCCTGCATCGGCAGGCGGACGCGCAACCACTGTGCCACCAGGGAAGCCCCCTAGATAATGATTATTAAAAGATGATGAAAATAGTAAAAAAAAAAAAAAAAAAAAATTAATAAGATATTCTTCTACTTCGTAAAACTGAACCTGTAGGAATTTTTTATATATAAGTTGCCCACTTATAGTAAGCTGGTCTGGCAAAAGAAGTAAACTTGTGGAAAGTAAGGAATATAAATACAAAGATTATTGTTTTAGCAGCAAGTTTATTTTTATGAAATGAAGGTGCAAAACACCTTGGTATAGTTTTAAATGTTTGGAAGGTGTCATATAAGGAAGAGGTCTATTCCAGTTAGATTTGGTGATTTGCTTATCCTGTGGCAGGCACTTTCTGGGCATGAGGTTAATAGTGAACAAAATGGAAAAAAAAAAAATCCTTGGCTTTGTTTAGCTTAAAATTTGGAGGGGGAGGCAGACAGTAAACACAGGCAAAATATATACTGTATTAGATAGTGTTAAGTGCTGTGGAGAAAAATAAAGGAAAAGCGTGCCAGGAAGAGGAAAGAAGTTACCATTTTCAATAGATTGAGTAGTTAAGGTCCCTTGAGAAATTTGAGCAAAGACCTCAAGGAGTTAAGGTCTTTACTCAGATGTCACCTTAGGGAAGACTTGATTTATCCATTCTAAAAAATCAATTCATAATACCTGTGTTGAGTTTTAAAGGCTTTATCAAACTTAATGTGTTTATCTCAGCACTTAAAGATAGACAAAGAGACGGCTGTTGTTTTCTGTCATATTGAGAGGGAAAGGTTAATGTTATAATGATGGAGCCTTTCTAAGGTAATATATCTGTTTAGCTGTTTAGTGTATCTAAGAGTAAACTTTGGATCTGTCATCTATGTTAGTGCTTTTTCAGCTTAGCTGTCTTTACTAGTCTTGTAGAGAAGTAACTTTGGATCTGTCATCTATGTTAGTGCTTTTTCAGCTTAGCTGTCTTTACTAGTCTTGTAGAGAAATTATTATTCTTCATAGAATGTTTAGTTTTCTTTTTTTTAGGATTTCACAGTAAACAGTACACATTTAGATAGAGAGAGCCACAGAAACAAAAGAATCATTTGGAAATAAAATTGTAGTAGAATAAATAGGGTTCACTAAAAGTCACTTTTATCCCTGTATTTCACATATATGTCTAACTAAAGGAGGAATTTAGAATAATATCTGTAAACATGGAAACAGTCAGAAATTCAGAATTATTGTTTGTATTTATATTCCTTCTGTCAGCTACACTCAGTTTTGTTTTAAATGAGACTTCCTCAGCTTATCCTGTTAAACTGTTTTATGTTTGGAGACATTTGAGTTAGGTCTTCAGGTAAGCAAAAAAGCAGTAGGGTCCTGAGAAAGGTGATAAAATTATTAGTTCATTCTTTTTGGTGTAGTGTGTTTTTTTCCTTATATCAAATTGGAGTTTGTAGGGTTTTTTTTTGTTATGTTTTTACTTGTTACAGTAGTGCATCCTGTTGTACACATCTAAACTCTGCAGAAGTTATTAAGCAGAAAACAAAAGCCATGCTCATTTTTAATTTCTTAAAAATTCTAAGGTACTTTTCTTTGCTTGATTCATTATGACCAGCCTAACTTAATTGTTTCAAATCTCTTCTAGCTCTGTGTCCCTTTTATTGATATTTATGTAAAATAATGACACTTTTTATTATTTTTATTATGGTTCATTTTCCTCTTGATATCCTATATTCTCTTGAAGAACTTATACTATTCTTCAAGTAGTCAAAGTTTTTTCCAAAATTTTTTCAGTGCCTGAAACTGGAGTTATTTTTATCTTCCCTCTGATAATTAGCTTGAGAAGAAAATTACCTTCAACCCTGAAGCATGATAAAAAATTCTTCCTTTCATTCCCATTTAAACCTTTTTTTCTTTTTCTTTTGTCTCTTTTTAGTTGATGTCAGACCTGTTAAATATTAAGTCCTGGCGAATGAGAACTTGTCCATTTAATTTGCTTTGCATATAGGGGAGTTTAAAAGGAGAGCAAAAAGTATTTCATATTTAATGATTTGGTGATTCCTTGAGTAGCCTAATCATAATTAGTGTATCAAGTTCTTAGACTTTTGAATTCATTTTACAGAAGAGTCTGCAGAGGAATCGATTGCCATCAGCAATGCACAAATGGAAAAACGTTTACTCCATGGCTTAATTCATAATGTTCTACCGTATGTTGGTACTTCTGTAAAAACTTTAGTATTAGCGTACAGCTGTGCAGTTTCCAGCAAAATGGTATGTATAAATTAGCACTAGTTTGGGTATTAAGAAAAAGTAGCAATGATCTACATTTTGTTTGCTTATTCCTGAGTTTAATTAAAAAAAAAATAACAGTTTACCCATGAGTGTACCTTCCCTTGGGTAGGCATACAGTGCTAATTTTCATCTTTTTTCATTTCAGTTCTCATAGTAATCTTTGTACATAGATATCATTTTCTTCACATTATAGAAAAGGAAACATAGACTGAAAGGTTAAACAGTTTATTTAGTTTCACAGATGTTAAGTGATTGAGCCCAGTTTTATGTGATTCTTTATAATGTGTAAGGCATGGTAAGATGGGCAGGTGAAATTAAATCACGGTTTTATGAAAGACTATCTTGCGATATCCTACATTAGAATCTCCTTGGGTATTCCTTAAGAATGTAAATTTCCTGGGTCTAATCTTAGAATTACTAAAACAGATTTTCTGGGATTTCATCACAATATATATTTGTAAGGCAGAATTGAAGTGATTTTTACGTGCAGAAAAGTGTGAGAACCACTGGATATATTACTTACTAAAAGTTATGTCTCTAACCTAACTAAATTCTGCAGATCTTCACAGTGAGTGACTTTTTTTTCCCTCTTAGGTTAGGCAGATTTTAGAGCTTTGTCCTAACTTGGAGCATTTGGATCTTACCCAAACTGACATTTCAGATTCTGCATTTGACAGGTTAGTTATTTTTGAATATATAAATTTAATGATTTCTTAACTATGAATCAGTAGAATTGTTCTGTAGTTTTTCATATCCATAAGTGCAGTTTAATCATACTATTACTTTCTACTATCAGATTTTGGTCATGTTATGGTAATAGCACCCTCCAATTCTTTGCTCTTGTCCTTAGGTCCCAGCTGATTCAAAACTTATATATGTATCATCCTGTCATCTTTATAATCTTGTACTGTGTCTAGGCTTTTGAGCCTTGCTGTGTAACCATGTAGCTTGGTACTGTGTTTTAAAGAAGTTTTCATTTTCAGTTGGGCTCCCAGTACCATTTGGCAAAGCTCCCTCTTCATAGTTATTCTAAAATTCTAACACTTTCTTCAAGCAACCCTCAGATTTTATTTCTTTGGATGCTGCTACTTTCCTTCTTATTCTACCTCGCCCTGCTGTTTCCCACCCTAGCATTTATATCAGCACCTCTTTTCCAATTTCAGAGGGAGAAATGTATTCTTCTCTGGCTAAGGCTAATTCTCTACCAATTCCTAGAGCTTGTTCTTCTGGATCTTTCTCCTCTAATTATTATTTTCTTTCTTTCATGTGTGTACAGCCTTTCCTCTATTGGTTATTTTTCAGGATGAAAAACAGTCTCTCCCTTCCATACCCTTCTCCTTTCCTACTCCTCTTTTGGGTTAGCAATACCCTTAGTTTCTAATTACTCTTATTGTCTTTTCATATTCCTAGCATTTAAAGCAGTGCCTAACAACAGATATTCAGTAAATGATTGATTATATTAGATTTAAAATCTTTCTTGTAGTTTCCATTTACTTACATATAATCAAATGCTTTTGAAGAATTTAACAATATCCACTAATAGTCTTGTTACCTCTTAATTATAGTTGGTCTTGGCTCGGTTGCTGCCAGAGTCTTCGGCATCTTGATCTCTCTGGATGTGAAAAAATCACAGATGTGGCTCTAGAGAAGATTTCTAGAGCTCTTGGAATTTTGATGTCTCATCAGAGTGGCCTTTTGAAAACTTCAACAAGCAAAATTACTTCGACTACCTGGAAAAATAAAGACATTACCATGCAGTCCACTAAGCAGTATGCTTGTTTGCACGATATAACTAGCAAGGGCATCGGAGAAGAAATAGATAATGAACACCTCTGGACTAAACCTATTTCTTCTGAAAATTTCACTTCTCCTTATGTGTGGATGTTAGATGCTGAAGATTTGGCTGATATTGAAGATGCTGTAGAATGGAGACATAGAAATGTTGAAAGTCTTTGTGTAATGGAAACAGCATCCAACTTTAGTTGTTCCTCGTCCGGTTGTTACAGTAAGGATATTGTTGGACTAAGGACTAGTGTCTGTTGGCAGCAGCATTGTGCTTCTCCAGCCTTCGCGTATTGTGGTCATTCATTTTGTTGTACAGGAACAGCTTTAAGAACTATGTCAGCACTCCCAGAGTCTTCTGCATTGTGTAGAAAAGCATCAAGGACTAGATTGCTTAGGGGAACAGACTTAATTTACTCTGGGAGTGAAAAAACTGATCAAGAGACTGGGCGTGTACTTCTGTTTCTCAGTCTGTCTGGATGTTATCAGATCACAGACCATGGTCTCAGGTAAGTAATCTGTTGCAGAGTATTAGGAAATGGACATGTTCTCATTCTCAAATGGAGTGGAAGATTTTGAATCTAAGTCATTCCTTTCAGCTGATTTATTTAACCGAAAGAGTTAACCGCTTCAGAGAGTTGTCCTACTTCAAAATTTTGGAACGATACAACTTCAGCATGAAGTTTCAGTCAGTTCAATTCCTTTGTAATGTGGAAGAACATAAATTTGAAAGTTTAATAAATACTTACAACACAATAAATACATATAACACATTTTCTAAGGTGCTTTAGTGGATGTAAAGATGAATAAGATACAGTTTTTACCCTCTAGGACTTGTAACAGAGAAGAAAATATGTATACTATATTCTGTGTATTATTTGTGTACATCCTTTAAGGGATGTTGAATTAAAGATTCTATGGGGATCAAAGGAGAGAGAGAGAGACTTCTCATCCAATTGCAGCAAATGATCAGAAAATGTTTTGAAGAGGGACTTCCCTGGCGGTCCAGTGGTTAAGACTTAGCCTTCTGATGCAGGGGGTGTGGGTTCGATGATCTCTGGTCGGGGAGCTAAGATCCCACATGCCTCGTGGCCAAAAAACCTAAACGTAAAACAGAAGCAATATTGTAACAAATTCAATAAAGACTTTTAAAAATGGTCCACATCAAAAAAAATTTTTAAGTCTTTAAAAAAAAAAAAAGATAAAATAAAATAAAATGTAATGAAGAGGTGGCCCTTAATTGAACCTTGAAGATAGACGAAGCATTTTGATAGGTGGCAGAGGGAGAAGAGACCATTCCAAGCAGTAGGGATCATTTGAGCCCACAGTAAAGTACTGTTTAACTGTTGTTAGGGTATTTTGTCGTTATGGTTGTTCTCAGCGTTAATAATTGTTTGATTATCTGTGGCATGAGCCTTCAGAAATTGATTTTATGTTTTCTCTTTTACCCTGTAATAGACTTGAATTTTACTAGGGCTCCTTAATAATGGGGTGACAGGCATGTTAAACAATGAAAATTCATCCAGCATAAAGCCTATTACCCCCTCTTGTCTTTTAAGTATGATCTTTAGCAGATTAAATCGAACTCAGTGGGGGATGTTCAGAGGAGTATTCCCGTTTGGTTGTAGAGAAGGATGTGTATTGGGGAATAGTGGGGAATAAGGCAATGACAGAGTTTGAATTCAGGGAAGAATTCATTTGGGGAATGGGGAACACAGGAACTATCTTACTTGATATTATTTGGAATGGTAGCTTATCAAAACTGCAATCTGAGTGCAGCTCAGATTTTAAAAAGTGCAGCTCCTTTAAATCAGATTATCTTGAAGAAGTCTTTCTTAATTATTTAAATATTTATTGAGCATCTGTTGTGTGACTTGCCCTCTTCTAACTGCTAGGGATCCAGAATAAATGACTCAGATTTCCTGCTTTCATAGAGTATAATCTAATGGTAGAAATAAGGCAACAAAAATGTAATACCAGACTGAATGTTCTGAAGAAAAGTGAAATATATTTATGGGATAGAGAATACAGAGAATGCTCCTTCACATTTGATGGACAGGAAAGGCCTTGAAAAGAAGCATTTTTTTGAGTAGAGATTGGGATGAAGTTAGTGAATTTTGTGTGCATTTCCTGGGAGAGAAGCTAAGGAAATCGAAACTACAAATTTGATTTTTAGAAACAGCTTTCTTCTTGCATTTTTTCTGTTGGTTTAAAAAGTATTTCAGTTAACTTAATAAGTTCAGCTGGTGTTCAGGTTTGAGAACAAATACAACTTGTGCAAGCATTCACCTCAACTTGGGGGAACAGAGTTGCTAGTTGGGAGTATTCTGTGTATCCTTCTGTAATAGTCATGTTTTATTCAGGGATGGGTAGCATGAATTTTGGCAAGTTGGTTATGGGGCTTGTTAAAAGAGCATTCACTGTAAAAATGCAGGTTGAAAATCAAAGTTTTAAACTAGATCGAAGCCGTAGGGAACATATAATGTAGTGTGTAGTCTTCATGCAGCATTATCTGGTTTTCATAGGAATGAAATAAAATAAATTTTGGCTGTCATTGAGTAGAAGTAGCCTGTTTAAATTTTCAGCCTTCTTTGGCCCCCTCACATTGTCATTATTGTTTCGGTACAAACTATTCCTTTTCTCCTTGAATCCAAGGCAACTGCTCTTGAATCTTTTGCAGATAGCATGTATTAGTTGGGTCTTACAGTCAAACATTCTGTCATTTAATCTTTTGGTTTCACAATATGCATTTAATGTAATTACTGATATGGTTAAATTTATGCCTACCATCTTACTGTTTGTTTTCCCCCTGTTTCTCTTTTCTTTATTCTTGTTTTGTCTTTTTCTGACTTGTTTTGGATTTATTAAGTATGGGTTGGCCAAAAATTTCCTTTGGTTTTTAAGTAAAAATAAAAGACATTTTTCATTTTCACCAAGAACGTTATGGAACAACATATTCACTGTTTTGTTCCACTACCTTCTGCCATTTTTGAGGCAACTTCATAATTCCATCTTCCCAAAACTTTTTATCTTTTTGAGCAAAGAACTGTTCCAGGTGCTTTTTACAGTCTTCCAGGGAATTGATATTTTTTCCATTGAGAGAATTTTGTAAAGACCAAACGAAGTAAATGGAAATCCGAAGGTGCAATGTCTGGTGAATACAGCAGATGAATCAGAACTTCCCCGCCAAGCTGTAACAGTTTTTGCTTGGTCACTAAAGAAACATGCGGTCTTGTGTTACCCTGATGGAAGATTATGCGTTTTCTGTTGACTAATTCCGGACGCTTTTCATTGAGTGCTGCTTTCAGTTGGTCTAATTGGGAGCAGTACTTGTTAGAATTAATCTTTTGGTTTCTGGAAGGAGCTCATAGTAGAGGACTATGTTCCATTCCCACCATATACACAACATCACCTCCTTTGGGTGAAGACCGGCCTTTGTTGTGGTTGGTGGCAGTTCATTTTGCTTGCCCCACGATCTCTTCCGTTCCACATTATTGTACAGTATCCACTTTTCATCACCTGTCACAATTTGTTTCAAAAATGGAACGTTTTTGTTATGTTTCAGTAGAGAATTGCATGTGGAAATACAGTCAAGAAGGTTTTTTTCACTTAACTTATGTGGAACCCAAACATGAAAGCAATTAACATAACCAAGCTGGTGCAAATGATTTTCAGTGCTTGATTTGGATAATTTGAGTATGTCGGCTATCTCCTGCATGGTGTGACGTTGATTGTTCTCAGTGAATGTCTTCATTTGGTAGCTGTCAACCTCAACTGGTCTACCTGACTGTGGAGCATCATCCAGCAAGAAATTCCAGCACGAAACTTCACAAACCACTTACACTTTCATTCAGTCACAGCACCATCCCATACACTGCACAAATCTTCTTTTCGTGTTTCAGTTGCGTTTTCACCTTTCTTGAAATAAGAAACCGTAATATGTCGAAAATGTTGTTTTTTCTTCCATCTTCAATTTTAAAGCGGCCACACAAAAATTCACTAGTTTTGCTAAGTTTTTTTAAATGCACGCTGATATGACAGCTGTCACAAGACAATCTAACAGAATTGTTTCAAATGAACTTAAATACAACTAAGCCCTATTAAAGCCATCTTACGGAAAAAACGAACGAACTTTTTGGCCAACCCAGTACTTTTTAGTATTTGTTTTATCTCTATTTTTGGTTAGTATATCATTTATTTAGTGTTTGCTTTAGGGTTTGTATGTACCTTGTAAATAAAATTGTGGTAAAATATACAAACCATAAAGGTTACCATATTAACGATTTTTGCTTAAACTTTATTTTTCTAAACAGCAGGTTCTTACTAGTTATCCATTTTATACATATTAGTGTATATGTGTCAATCTCAATCTCCCAGTTCATCCCCCCCCCCCGCCCCGCCACTTTCCCTCCTTGGTGTCCATGTTTGTTCTCTACACATGTGTGTCTATTTATGCCCTGCACACTGGTTCATCTGTACCATTTTTCTAGGTTCCACATATATACGTTAATATATGATATTTGTTTTTCTCTTTCTGACTTACTTCACTCTGTATGACAGTCTCTAGATCCATCCACATCTCTACAAATGACTCAATTTCGTTCCTTTTTATGGCTCAGTAATATTCCATTCTATATATATACCACATCTTCTTTATCCATTCATCTGTCGATGGGCATTTAGGTTGCTTCCATGTCCTGGCTATTGTAAATAGTGCTGCAGTGAACATTGTGGTACATGACTCTTTCTGAATTATGGTTTTCTCTTGGGTATATGCCCAGTACTGGGATTGCTGGGTCGCATGGTAATTCTATTTTTAGTTTTTTAAGGAACCTCCATACTGTTCTCCATAGTGGCTGTATCAATTTACATTCCCACCAACAGTGCAAGAGGGTTCCCTTTTCTCCACACCCTCTCCAGCATTTGTTGTTTGTAGATTTTCTGATGATGCCCATTCTAACTGGTGTGAGGTGATACCTCATTGTAGTTTTGATGTGCATTTCTCTAATGATTAGTGATGTTGAGCACTCTTTCATGTCTTTGTCGGCAATCTGTATACCTTCTCTGTAGAAATGTCTGTTTAGGTCTTCTGCCCATTTTTGGATTGGGTTGTTTGTTTTTTTAATATTGAGCTGCATGAGCTGTTTATATATTTTGGAGATTAATCCTTTGCCTGTTGATTCTTTTGCCAATATTTTCTCCCATTCTGAGGGTTGCCTTTTCATCTTGATTGTAGTTTCCTTTGCTTTGCAAAAGCATTTAAGTTTCATTAGATCCCATTTGTTTATTTTTATTTTTACTTCCATTACTCTAGGAGGTGGATCAAAAAAAGATCTTGCTGTGATTTATGTCAGAGTGTGTTCTTCCTATGTTTTCCTCTTAAGAGTTTTATAGTGTCCGGTCTTATGTTTTGGTCTCTAATCCATCTTGAGTTTATTTTTGTGTATGGTGTTAGGGAGTGTTCTAATATCATTCTTTTACATGTAGCTGTCCAGTTTTCCCAGCACCACTTATTGAAGAGACTGTCTTTTCTCCATTGTATATCCTTGCCACCTTTGTCATAGATTAGTTGACCATAGGTGCGTGGGTTTATCTCTGGGCTTTCTATCTTGTTCCATTGATCCATATTTCTGTCTTTATGCCAGTATCATATTGTCTTGATTACTGTAGCTTTGTAGTATAGTCTGAAGTCAGGGAGTCTGATTCCTCTAGCTCTGTTTTTTTCCCTCAAGACTGCTTTGGCTATTCAGGGTCTTTTGTGTCTCCATACAAATTTTAAAGTTTTTTGTTCTAGTTCCATAAAAAACGCCATTGGTAATTTGATAGGGATTGCATTGAATCT
>NC_041220.1:101557454-101592701 GCF_002837175.3 Physeter macrocephalus
TTTCTTTTTCTTCTCTGATTGCCCTGGCTAGGACTTCCAAAACTATGTTGAATAATACTGGTGAGAGTGGACATCCTTATCTTTTTCCTGATCTCAGAGGAAGTGCTTTCAGTTTTTCATCAGAGAACAATGTTTGCTATGGGTTTGTCATATATGGCCTTTATTATGTTGAGGTAAGTTCCCTCTATGCCCATTTTCTGGAGAGTTTTTATGATAAATGGGTGTTGAATTTTGTCAAAAGGTTTTTCTGCGTCTATTGAGATGATCATATGCTTTTTCTTCTTCAGTTTGTTAATATGGTGTATCACATGGATTGACTTGCATATATTGAAGAATCCTTGCATCCCTGGGATAAATCCCACTTGATCATGGTGTATGATCCTTTTAATGTGTTGTTGGAGTCTGTTTGCTAGTATTTTGTTGAGGATTTTTGCATCTATATTCATCAGTGATACATTTCTGTAATTTTCTTTCTTTGTCATATCTTTGTCTGGTTTTGATATCAGGGTGATGGTGGCCTCGTAGAATGAGTTTGGGAGTGTTCCTTCCTCTGCAATTTTTTGGAAGAGTTTGAGAAGAATGGGTGTTAGCTCTTCTCTAAATGTTTGTAGAATTCACCTGTGAAGCCATCTGGTCCTGGACTTTTGTTTGTTGGAAGATTTTTATTCACAGTTTCAACTTCATTACTTGTGATTGGTCTCTTCATATTTTCTATTTCTTCCTGGTTCAGTCTTAGAAGGTTATACCTTCCTAAGAATTTGTCCATTTCTTCCAGGTTGTCCATTTTATTGGCATCAATTTGCTCGTAGTAGTCTCTCAGGATGCTTTGTATTTCTGCAGTGTCTGTTGTAACTTTTCCTTTTTCATTTCTAATTTTATTGATTTGAGTCCTCTCCCTCTTTTTCTTGATGAGTCTGGCTAATGGTTTATCAATTTTGTTTATTTTCTGAAAGAACCAGCTATTAGTTTTATTGATCTTTGCTATTGTTTTCTTTGTTTCTATTTCATTTATTTCTGCTCTGATCTCTATGATTTCTTTCCTTCTACTAACTTTGGGTTTTGTTTGTTCTTCTTTCTTGCACCTAGTTCCTTTAGGTGTAAGCTTAGATTGTTTATTTGAGGTTTTTCTTGTTTCTTGAGGTAGGATTGTATTGCTATAAACTTCCCTCTTAGAACTGCTTTTGCTGCATCCCATAGGTTTTAGATCATCATGTTTTCATTGTAATTTGTCTCTAGGCATTTTTTGATTTCCTCTTTGATTTCTTCAGTGATCTTTTGGTTATTTAAATAATGTATTGTTTAGCCTCCATGTGTTTGTGCTTTTTACGTTTTTTTCCCTGTAATGATTTCTAATCTCATAATGTTGTGGTCAGAATAGATGCTTGATTTGATTTCAGTTTTCTTAACTTTACTGAGGCTTGATTTGTGACCCATGATGTGATCTATCCTGGAGAATGTTCCATGTGCATTTGAGAAGAAGGTGTAATCTGCTGTTTTTGGATGGAATGTCCTATAAATATCAATTAAATCTATCTGGTCTATTGTGTCATTTAAAGTTTGTGTTTCCTTATTAATTTTCTGTCTGGATGATCTGTCCATTGGTGTAAGTGAGGTGGATTGATCCCTTGACCATTATGTAGTGTCCTTTCTTGTCTCTTGTAACATTCTTTATTTTAAAGTCTATTTTGTCTTTTATGAGAATTGCTACTCCAGCTTTCTTCTGATTTCCATTTGCATGGAATATCTTTTTCCATCCCCTCGCTTTCAGTCTGTATGTGTCCCTAGGTCTGAAGTGGGTCTCTTGTAGACAGCATATATATGGGTCTTGTTTTTGTATCCATTCAGCAAGCCTGTGACTTTTGGTTGCAGCATTTAATCCATTCACGTTTAAGGTAATTCTCAATATGTATGTTCCTACTACCATTTTCTTACTTGTTTTGGGTTTGTTTTCATAGGTTCTTTTCTTCTCTTGTGTTTCCCACTTAGAGAAGTTCTTTAGCATTTGTTGTAGAGCTGGTTTGGTGGTGCTGAATTCTTTTAGCTTTTGCTTTTCTGTGAAGGTTCTGATTTCTCCATCGAATCTGAATGAGATCCTTGCCCAGTCGAGTAGTCTTGGTTGTAGGTTCTTCTCTTTCATCACTTTAAATATGTCATGCCACTCCCTTCTAGCTTGTAGAGTTCCTGCTGAGAAATCAGCTGTTAACCTTATGGGAGTTCCCTTGTATGTTATTTGTAGTTTTTCCCTTGATGCTTTCAGTAATTTTTGTTTGTCTTTAATTTTTTCCAATTTGTTTACTATGTGTCTCATCATGTTTCTCCTTGGGTTTATCCTGCCTGGGAGTCTCTGCACTTCCTAGAGTTGGGTGGCCACTTCCTTTCCCATGTTAGGTAAGTTTTCAATTATAATCTCTTCAAATATTTTCTCGGGTCCTTTCTTTCTCTCTTCTCCTTTGGGACCCCTATAATGTGAATGTTGTTGCATTTATTAATGTTGTCCCAGTGGTCTCTTAGGCTCTCTTCATTTCTTTTCATTCTTTTTTCTTTCTTCTGTTCCGTGGCAGTGAATTTCACCATTCTGTCTTCCAGGTCACTATCTGTTCTCTGCCTCAGTTATTCTGGTATTGGTTCTTTCTGGTTTATTTTTCATTTCAGTTGTTGTATTGTTCATATTTGTTTGTTTGTTCTTTAATTCTTCTAATGTCTTTGTTAAACATTTCTTGCATCCTCTCGATCTTTACCTCCATTCTTTTTCCGAGGTCCTGGATCATCTTCACTATCATTATTCTGAATTCTTTTCAGGAAGGTTACCTGTCTACACTTCATTTAGTTGTTTTTCTGGAGTTTTATCTTGTTCCTTCATCTGGTACGTAGCCTTCTGCCTTTTGATCTTGTCTGTCTTTCTGTGAATGTGGTTTTTGTTCTATAGGTTGCAGCATTGTAGTTCTTCTTGTTTCTGCTGTCTGCCCTCTGGTGGATGAGGCTATCTAAGAGGGTTTTGCAAGTTTCCTGATGGGAGGGACTGGTGGTGGGTAGAGCTGGCTGTTGCTGTGGTGGGCAGAGCTCAGTAAAACTTTAATCCGGTTGTCTGCTGATGGGTGGGGCTGGGTTCCCTCCCTGTTGGTTGTTTGGCCTGAGGCGACCCAGCACTGGACCCTACCCAGGCTCTTCAGTGGGTCCGAAGCTGGACTCTGGGGAGGCTCAGGCCAAGGAGTACTTCCCAGAACTTCTGCTGCCAGTGTCCTTGTCCTCACGGTGAGACACAGCCACCCCCCGCCTCTGCAGGAGACCCTCCAACACAGCATGTATGTCTAGTTCAGTCTCCTATGTGGTCACTACTCCTTCCCCTGGGTCCCGATACACACACTATTTTGTGTGTGGCCTTCAAGAGTGGGGTCTCTTTCCCCCGGTGCTGTTGAAGTCCTGCAATCAAATCCCGCTAGCCTTCAAAGTCTGGTTCTCTGGGAATTCCTCCTCCTGTTGCTGGACCCCGAGGTTGGGAAGCCTGATGTGGGGCTCAGAACCTTTACTCTAGTGGGTGGACTTCTTCTGTGGTATAAGTGTTCTCCAGTTTGTGAGTCACCCACCCCGCAGTTATGGGATTTGATTGTATTGTGATTGCACCCCTCCTACCATCTCATTGTGGCTTCTCCTTTGTCTTTGGATGTGGGGTATCTTTTTTGGTGAGTTCCAGTGTCTTCCTGTCAATGATTTTCAGCAGTTAGTTGTGATTCCGGTGCTCTCGCAAGGGGGAGTGAGAGCACGTCCTTCTACTCTGCCATCTTGAACCAGTCCTCCCATTTTAACGATTTTTAAGTGTACAACTCAGTGGCAGTCTGAGTTCCCAATGTTGTATAACATTCAAACATTTCCAAGTTTTTCAGCACTCACAACAGAAAGTTTAACTATCAAGCAATAACTCCTTACTCTTCCAACCGTCCCAGGCTCCCTGCTGTTTTACTTTCTATCTCTATGTATTTGCATCATTTATACAACATAGATACATCATGTGAGTGGAAACATACAGTACTTGTCCTCTGTGTCTGGCTTATTTCACTTAGCATAATGTATTCAGGGTTCATTCATGTTGTAGAATGTATCAGAACTTCATTCCTTATTATAGCTGAATAAAATTCTGTATTTATATACCACATTTTGTTTATCCGTTTGTCATTGATGTCGTCATTGATGTCATCATCGATGGGCACTTGGATTGTTCTCCCTTTTAGCTGTTGTGAATAATGCTGCTGTGAATATTGGCATACAAGTATTTGAGTCCTTGTCATTTTTTCTTTAATTTCTTTAGCAGTGTTTTGCAGTTTTCAGTGTACAAGTCTTTTGCCTTAGTTAATTCTTAAGTATTTTAATTTTTTTGATCCTATTTTAAATGGAATTTTCTTAATTTCTTTTTCAGATTGTTCATTGCTAGCGTATAGAAATACAACTGATTTTTAAAAATTAATTTGTGTATTTTTGACTGTGTTGGGTCTTTGTTGCTGCACGTGGGCTTTGTCTGGTTGTGGAGAGCAGAGGCTACTCTTCGTTGCATTGCGTGGGCTTCTCACTGTAATGGCATTTCTTGTTGCGGAGCATGGGCTTCAGTAGTTGCCGCGCAGAGGCTTAGTTGCTCTGCAGCATGTGGGATCTTCCCAGACCAGGGCTTGAACCCTTGTCCCCTGCATTGGCAGGCGGATTCTTAGTCACTGTGCCACCAGAGAAGTCCCCTAATGTTCCTTTCTTACATTGGTAATTTGAGTCCTCTTTTTTTCTTAGTTATACTAGCTAAATGTCAGTTTTTGATGATCTTTTCAAAGAAACAAAGTTATACTTTCTATGAGTTCAACCTTTTGAAATTTATTAAGCCTTTTTTTGTGGCCAAACGTCCTCTGAGTATTCCATGTGCACTTGAGAAGAATGTGTATTCTCCTGTTTTTAACTGGAATGTTCTCTATATGTTTGGTAGGACTAATCTGTTAATAGTGTAGTTCAAGTTCTCTATTTCCATCTTGATCTTCTGTCCACTTGTTCTATCCATTATTGAAATTGGGGTATTGTATTTCTGACTATTTTTGTAGGACTTTTCATTTTTCCCTTTAGTTTTATCAATTTTGTATCATATATTTTGGGGCTCTGTTGTTAAGTGTGCATATGTTCTCAGTTTGTTTTAATCTTGGTGGAGTGCACCTTTTACCAATATATAATATCCTAATACTCTTTGCCTTTTGTAAACTTTTAAGTCTTTTTTGTTTCGCAGCATTATAGCCACTCTCACTCTGTTTTCGTTACCTTGTTTTTTTGGCCTCACTGTGTGGCATGCAGAATCTTGTTTCCCTGACCAGGGATTGAACCCGTGCCCCCTGCAGTGGAAGCGTGGAGTCTTAACCACTTGACTGCCAGAGAACTCCCCCCTTTTGGTTACTTTTTGCTTGGAGTATCTTTTCTCATGCTTTTACTTTTAACTAAACTCTTAGTGTTTTTGCATCTAAAGTGAGGTCCCTAATAAAGAGTATATAGATGGATCATGTTTTTAAAATTCTCAAGTTAAAAATTTTTTAATATAGTCTGTTAATCTCTGCCTTTCAGGAGGAGAATTTGATGGATTCATTTTTAAAGTAATTACTGATAAAGGAGACTTTACTTATGCCATTTATCTATTTCTTTTCTTTATGTTTTACATGCTTTTGTTCCTCATTTTCTCAGTGACTTCCTCTTTTTATGTTTTGTTTTGTTGTAATATACCATTTGATTCCCTTTTTCTCCATTTTCTTTGTTTTTTAAAGTTATTTTTTTAGTTGTTACCTTAGGGATACAATTAACATCTTGAACTTAAAACAACCTAGTTTGACAACCAGCTTAGTTTCAATCATGTACAAATACTCTACTCTTGACATCTCTGTCTCATCTCCTTTATATTGTTATTGGTACAGGTTACATCTTTATACATTGTGTGCCCTTTAACGTAGATTTATAATTACTGTTTTATGCTTTTGTGTATGCATTTTTAACTAATTGCTTTCTACCTTCAAACAGTATTATACCACTTCACACAGAATGTAAGAATCCTAAAACAGTAATCGCCTGTTCCCCCTCTGCATTCTTTGTGCTGTTTTTGTTATATATTTTATTTCTATATATGTTTTAAACCCTATAATACATTGTTAATATTTTTTCTTTAAACAATTGCCTTTTTTTTTTTTTTTTTTTTTTGGCCACGAGGCATGTGGGATCTTAACTCCCCCACCAGGGATTGAACCCTCACCCCCTGCATTAGAAGGTGAAGTCTTAACCACTGGACTACCAGGAAAGTCCCAAACAATTGTCTTTTAGAAAAAATTAACAAAGAAGTCTTATTTCACCTTTTTTGGCATTCTTCATTCTTTTGTACAGTTTCATGTTTCCATTTGGTATTGTTTTTCTTTTGCCTGCAGAGTTCTCTGTAGTTTTTTGTACTGTTAAGTCTTTTGTCAGTAAACTCTCAGCTCTTGTCTGAAAATCTCTTTATTTCACCTTCATTTTAGAAAGATTTTCACTGTGTATAGAATTCTAAGTTGGTAGTTTTGTTTTAGCACTTTTACGATGTTACATTGTCTTTCATCTTGCATCATTTATGAGAATTGTATTAAATTTTTATCTTTGTTCTTCCATATATTATGTGTTTTTTCTTTAGCTGATTTAAAATTTTATTTCTGCTTTTAATGCAGTTTGCATATGGTATGCCTTGGTGTGGTTATCTTCATTGTTATCTTGCTTGGGGTTTATTGAGATTCTTGGATATGTTATTCCTAGCTTTCATAAAATTGAAAAACAAAATTCAACCATTATTTCCTCAAGTACTTTTTCTCTCCTCTCTATTCTCTTACCCCTGCTTCTTGCTGGGACTAACATGTATGTCAGACTTCTTGATACTGTACTATAGGTCACTTTAATGTAATAGTTCCCTGGACTGTCATGACAAAGTACCACAAGCTAGGTGGTTAGAATGTTAGAAATTTATTCTCTTAGAGTTCTGGGGATTAGAGTTCTATAATCAAGGTGTTGGCCAAACCATGTTCCCTCTGAAACCTTTAAGGGAGCATCCTTTCTTAACTCTTAAAACTTCTTATAGACCCAGGTGTTGCTTGGCTTGTGGCACTATAACCCCAATCTCTGCCTCAGTCTTCACACGGCCATCTCCTTTTTGTGTCTGTATATCTATGTGTCTTCACATGGCATTATCCGTGTGTGTGTGTGTGTGTGTGTGTGTGTGTGTGTGTGTGTGTGTCTAAATATCCCTCTTCTTATGAGGACATCAGTCATATTGGATTAAGGCCCACCGTAATGACCTGATCTTAACTTAATTAAATCTGCAAAGAGCGTATTTCCAACTAAAGTCACATTTATGATACTGAGGGTTAAGACTTCAACATATCTTTTTTTGATGGGGGAGGGAGGGGACACAATTCAACCCATAACACCAGGGCGTTTTTTTCCTTACTGTTTTTGTTCTTTTTTCTCTTGGTGCTTCATTTTGGTTAATCTGGTTGTTCTTCAAGTCCACTACTTTTTGCAATGTCTAATCACTGCTAATCTCATTCAGTGTATTTTTTATTTCAGATATTGTATTTTTCATCTCTAGAAGTTTCATTTGGTACACTTGTGATCCTCCCCAATATATGCATATACACACACATATAAGCACATCAATAATGTATGTAAATGTATTAAAACATACAAAAATACTAATATATAGACATGTTTTTTGTTTCATTATGTTCATATTTTCTTTTAAATCCTTGAGCATATTTAAAATATGAAATCTGTTTTAAAGTCATTATCTACTAATTTCATCATCTTTATCATTTATTGGTCTGTTTCTATTGATTTTTTTTTTCTGATTCTTTGAGTGGTTAGTAGTTTTTGATTGGCTACCAGATAATGTGAATTATACATTGTTGAATTCTGGATTTTGTTGTAGTCTTTTAAAGATTACTACTTTGAATCACTCCCTGGTCTGTATTATTTCTGTAACTTGTATATATTTATACAACTTTTTTTCTTATTGCATGCATTATTAATACTTTAAATGTTTCTTTCTTTGTTTGAGGACAGAGAAATTTTGCATTTTACTGTGTAGGCCGGTGCCTGACATACTTGGGTATTGGTGATAAAAAGTAGACTAGAGTGACCTTTCTAGTATGCATTTCTTATTACTTGTTATTACTCCTTTAAGCATTTCAGTGAGTCCTATTGCCCTTTGGTTAAAGTTCAGATTCTTGGCCCTTGCTTGCCTCTGTAGTTTATATCTTGTTACCTTCTTTAAATCTCTTCCTTTTACTTCCTCACATCTTCACCTCTGCCAAAAAAAGACAGCAAGTAGGTAAACATAAACATAACACACAAACACACAAAACCATCCTTTCTTTAACCATACTCAGCTATTTTCATTTCCTCCAACATACAGGCATACCGTGTTTCATTGTACTTTGCTTTACTGTGCTTTGCAGATAATTGCGTTTTATACAAATTGAAGGTTTGTGGCAACCTTGTATTGAGCAGGGTCTGTCAGTGCCATTTTTCTAACGGTATTTGCTCGCTTCACATCTTTGTGTCACACTTTAATTCTTCAGTATTTCAAAATTCCATTATTATTATATTTGTTATGGTGATCTGTGATCAGTGATCTCTGATGATACTACTGTAATTGTTTTGGAGTGCCACAAACCATGTAAGATGGCAAACTTAATCGATAAATACTGTGAGTGTTCTGACTGCTTCAACTGGCTATTTCCCCATCTCTCTCCATCTTCTCCTGCCACCCTATTTCCTTAGACACAACAGTATTGAAATTAGGCCAATTAATAACCCTACAGTGGCCTCTAAGTATTCAAGTAAAATGAGTCACACATCTCTCACTTTAAATCAAAGTCTAGAAATGATTAAGCTTAGTGAGGAAGGCATGTCAAAAGCCAAGCAAGATAGGCTGAAAGCTAGGTATTTTGCACCAAACAGTTAGCCAAGTTGTAAAAGCAAAGGAGAAGTTCTTGAAGGAAATTAAAAGTGCTACTCCATTAAACACATGAATGATAAGAAAGTGAAACAGCCTTTTTGCTGATAAGGAGAAAGTTTTAGTGGTCTGGTTAGAAGATCAAACTAGCCACTAGTATTCTTTTAAGCCAAAGCCTAATTCACAGCAAGAACCTAACTCTCTTCAGTTCTGTGAAGGCTGAGGTGAGGAAGCTCCAGAAGAAAAGTTGGAAGCGAGCAGAGGTTGGTTCATCAGATTTAAGGAAAGAAGCCATAACATAAAAGTGCAAGGTGAGTACAGAGGAGAAGTCAGTGCCTGGCTTCAAAGGACAGGCTGACTCTTTTGTTAGGGGTTAAATGCAGCTGGTGACTTTGTTGAAGCCAGTGCTTATTTACCATTCTGAAAATCCTAGGGCCCTTAAGAATGATGCTAAATCTACTCTGCTTGTGCTTTGTAAATGAAACCACAAAGCCTGGATGACAGCACATCTGTTTACAACATGATTTACTGAATTTTTAAGCCCACTGTTGAGACCTACTGCTTAGGAAAAAAAAGGTTTCTTTCAAAATACTGCTCAGAGATAATGTACCTGGTCACCCAAGAGCTCTGATGGAGATGTACCATGAGATTAGTGTTTTTTGCTGTTGTTTGTTTTATAAATTTATTTATTTATTTATTTTTCGCTGTGTTGGGTCTTCGTTGCTGTGCACGGGCTTTCTGTTGTTGTGGCAAGTGGGGGCTACTCTTTGTTGCAGTGCGCGGGCTTTTCGTTTCAGTGGCTTCTCTTGTCACAGAGCACAGGCTCTAGGCGTGCGGGCTTCAGTAGTTGGGGCACATGGGCTCAGTAGTTCTGGCTCATGGGCTCTAGAGCGCAGGCGCAGTAGTTGTGGTGCACGGGCTTACTTGCTCCATGACATGTGGGATCTTCCCAGACCAGGGATCGAACCCGTGTCCCCTGCATTGGCAGGCGATTCTTAACCACTGCGCCACCAGGGAAATCCCTGAGATTAATGTTGTTTTCATGCCTCCTAACACAACATCCATTCTGCAGCCCATTGATCCAGGAGGCATTTCAACTTTCAAGTCTTGCTATTTAAGAAATACATTTTGTAAGGCTATGTAGCTGCCTTAGGTAGTGATTCCTCTGAGGCAGCTGGGCAAAGTAAATTGAAAACCTTGAAAGGATTCACCATTCTAAATGCGATGAAGAACATTTGTGATTCTTGGAAACATATCAAAATATCAACATTAACAGGATTTTAGAAGAAATTGATTACAGCCCTCATGAATGACTTTGAGGGGTTCAAGACTTCACTGGAGGAAGTAACTGCAGATTAGAAATAGCAAGAGAACTAGAATTAAAAGTAGAGTATGAAAATGTGACTGAATTATATCTGTGATAAAACTTTAATGGATAAGGAGTTGTTTCTTATGGATGAACAAAGAAAGTGGTTTCTTCCGATGGAATCTACTCCTGGTGAAAATGCTCTGAAGACTTTTGAAGTGGCAACAAAAGATTTAGAATATTACATAAACTTAATTGTTAAAGCAGTGGCAGGGTTTGAAAGTAATTGACTCCAGTTTTGAAAGAAATAGGGTAAAATGCTACAGAGAAATCATTTGTGGAAGGAAGAGTCAGTCAATGCAGCAAAAAAAACCTTCATTGTCTTATTTTAAGAAACTGCCACGGCCACCCCAGCCTTCAGCCACCACGATCAGTCAGCAGCCGTCAACATGGAGGCAAGACCCTCCACCAGCAAAAAGATTATGACTTGCTGCTGAAGGCTCAGATGATACAATAAGTATTTTTAGCAATTAGCAATAAAATAAAGTATTTTTAATTAAGGTATGCATATAGTTTTTTAGACATACTGCTATTGCATACTTAATAGACTACAGTATAATGTAAACAACTTTTTTATATGCACCAGAAAACCAAAAAATTTGTGTGGCTTGCTTTATTGTGATATTCACTTTATTGCGATGGTCTGGAACTCTGCCTGCAATATCTCTGAGGTATGCCTGTACTGTATTTCTCTGTCTTCATACATTTGCATTTGCTCTCTAACAAACGTTTATTGGCTAACTTCTGTTCGTTTCTACCTCCATTCCAGTTTAAATGTCACTTTTTAAGGGAAACCTTTTGTGACCCCCATCCCCCTCCCTCCACCAAGGCCCTTAAATATGTTCCCAGGAGAGCATTCATCATATGATATTTTAACTGCTTGTTTACTTTTGTCTTGTTTGATATCCCACTAGACTCAGTGAGGCCAGTGAATGCATGTACAGTTTATTCAAGTGTATTTGTGATATGAAGTTTTATATTCCATGCAGTCTGTCCTCAGTGTACTGAAAATTTTTGTTTTAGAACATGAAGCAGTTTCTGCTTAGAGATACCTTCTGAGATCTTTTAGACCACTTTTTAGAAGCTGTTTTATTTTTTATTCTGAGCTATTCAACTTTATAGGAAAAAAAGAATCAATAAACTTTAAACAATAGTCTTCCTTTAAAGATGTCTATCTGTAATTACTGTGGCCCAGTCAAGCCACTGAAGTTCTGAACTGCCACTGTTATTCATTTAAACTGTAGGAATGGATCAGGGAATCTATGATTTAAGAAAAAGTCAGTCTTTTTCAGTCAAAATATAAGAAGTATGCATTTAAATCTCTCACGTGTATTGGGGTCTTGATAAGCTCTTTTTGATAGACCAGGTTTTTCTTTTAAACATGCAACGACAAAACATTAAAATGTATGTACTAATCTTTGTCCATCAGTGCCTCTCACTGAATATATAAATATTTCTATAGGTTATTCTAATCTCAGTAGTTTACATACTTTTACTTACCTTTACTTCCTAATTTCCATGTATCTGCATAATCATGCTATTTGTTTTTTTACTAAATTTATTGTATTATTAGTTTTTGGATAGTGCTGTCAAGATAGACTGTCTCTAGTTTTCCCAGTTTTTGCTGTTCTGTATGGAAAACTGATGTTCTCAGTTTTGCTCTTGATATTTTTCAGCTCTGCCATTGTCATTTCAATTTCTCATTTTATCCTTTTTATATAAATTGTTTTTAAAAATTCTTCTAGGGTATGCCATGAAAAGCAATGTTTTCATTTTTACTGAAATGAAATTCACATTAAATTCATTCTTTTAAAGGGTACAAACCAGTGGTTTTAGGATACTTACAAGGTTGGCAACCATTACCACTATCAAATTAGAAACATTTTCATTAAATCAAAAAAAACCCATATACTCATTAGCAGTCATTCTTCATTCCTCCTTGCCCCCAGCCCCTGGTAGCCACTAATTTACTTTGTCTGTCTGTCTATTCTGCTTATTTTGGACATTTCATATAAGTGGAATTACATAGTATGTGGTCTTTTGTGTATGATTTTTTTCACTTAGCACGGTGTTTTCAAGGTTCATGCATGCTGTAGCATGTATCAGTACTTTATGGCTACATGATATTTATAGTAAATTTTGTGTATCCACTCATTGATTAGTGGATATTTGGATTGTTTCCACTTTTTGGATATTATGAATAATACTGCTGTGAACATTTGTTTGCAAGTTTTTCTGTGAACATATATGTTTTCACTTCTCGGGTATATGCTGATTCTGTAACTCTTTGAGGAACTGCCAAACTGTTTAGTAATTTTCTTGATAATTTTTACTCAGACAGTTTAGTAGGAGAGTGAATATTACAATTCCAGGATTCATTATTTCCTTACTGTAAGAATTGAGTTACTGTAATGTTGTTATAAAGAACATTTCATAGACTTGTTTATTGAATGTCTTCAGAAATGTCTCTGTTAAATGTATCCTGCCTAAGGATGAAGTTAGTTGTCATGTTTTATAGAGATACTTTAATTTTTCATTACCAGATTGAGAGGTCTGTTAATAGTCCATTGGGCCATAGGAATACATAAGTTTTCATAGATTTTACAATACATTTTAATTGTTAATATATTCTAATGGTTGAATTGCTTCTCTTACAGGGTTTTGACTCTGGGAGGAGGGCTACCTTATTTGGAGCACCTTAATCTCTCTGGTTGTCTTACTGTAACTGGTGCAGGCCTGCAGGATTTGGTTTCAGCATGTCCTTCTCTAAATGATGAATACTTTTACTACTGTGACAACATTAACGGTAATGCCTTTTAACAATGGGATAATTTTGGAGGAGTTGATTTAAAAATTTTTAACAGTTCTGAAAATTCTTAGGGTTTCTATTTTGTTTCCTAGATTTCTAATTACCAAACATTTTTACTTTCAGGTTTAGTCTGAAAGATAAGTTTTCTTATCTTTCTAAAGATAAGTTTTCTTTTGGAGAGATATCTCAACTATCCATTCTGCCAGATTTTAGAAATATGTAATAGTTTAATCAATCCAAAGTGATAAGTTTTTATAGAATTACTAAAATTCTTATAAAATTTTGGGAAATTCCTCTAGAGTGGAAGAGCACTCATTAACAATACAGAGTACTGCTGTTCTAGATACACCTAATTCTTAGGGATGATAGAGTCAGTTTTCTTGTAGGACAAGAAAACTTCATAATGTAGTAGAAAAAGGAGGACTTTGGTAATGTGAACTCCTCAGGGACCCTGAATCTGGTTCCAAATAAATCTCTTGGAAGATTGAGGAGGATGGTGAGTGTGGTATTGGGAAGAGGCTGAGGTGCTTTAAATGTGATTAAAATTCCTATAGTATTATGGAGATTGATCCCTGAACCTACTTTTAACAATCATCAGGTAAACATTTCGTAATTTTTTTGTTTTGTTTTATTTTTTAAGCCTATTCCTGCCCTGCAATGGGACTGTTTAATGTGCTTTTTCAAAGTACGTTCAGTGCCCTGTTGGGCATTTGATAATCACTGGTAGAGACTGAAGTCCTGAAGCATAAAAAGCTGCTCCTCAATTATTAGTAAGCAAGTCAACCTCCTATATTTATAATTGGAAAAAATTTACATGGTTCAGATTCTACTGTGTCTTTTTACATCGTGTATTGTTATTTTTGAGAGTCCAGTTCATCTTAAGATCATGGGAAGATAAACGGAGTCTCTCAGGCAGAAAAATTGACAGATGCCAGCAAGACTAGAGGAATAGTATCTTCTTTAACGACATACCAGTAGGCAGAGAAGTTAGCAAATCTGCTGTTTCTCAGAGATTAGATTTTTCTTAAAATGTCTATGAAGAGACAGGAGATAGCAACTCTTTTGTTTCTTGAATCAGATTGGTGATGCAGGAGATGACCTCCCATGTTCTTGAAATAGCAGCACTAACTTCGAGCATTTCTTTGCTCTCTATTGCCTTTAGTGTATAAGAAGGAATGGGGAAAATTAACTAAAATGTTGCAACCTGCTAAGTGTACAAAAGAAAGTGTGAGTGCTACAGTGCAGCACTTGCTTCTTTGGGGGATGCAATGAAGATATATATTTTTTAATACACGGTTATGTCATTGTAGGTTCACTGTTGTACTTACTAAGGCTTATAGGATATATCATGAAAAGTAATCAGTAAGCAATTATTTTTTGTAAGAAAAACACCTTGGTAGGTTGCATTTGAATTGTCTACACTGATTTCAGCATAGGTTATGCTGGTGGGAATAAATCTCAGAACCTAATTTGTTATACTTATTTTGGGGTATATAGATGTTACTGGATTGGTGGGGGGATTGGGTTTCACTTCATTTTTATGATCTGCCTACTATTTTTGTGTGTGTGTGGTTTTTTAAAAAAACTTCTTGAAATAATTTAGGTGTTGGGATAAAGTTAAATACTTAAAAACTTTTGCACTTTGTTAGTATGTTAGAATTTGTTTCATCTTGGCTGGTTTTGAATATATAAGTATTAAAGTGTTCCAAAGGAGCTGCTACATTCTTTTTGTTGAATGTTAAGATTTTAATTAGTGGTAATTTTCAATAAATGAATTTTAATGAACATATCTGACTTTAAAATGTTTGAAAGGAAATTGACCGTGCTTGTATAATCCAATACCAAGTCTCCTTTTACAGCTTCTTAAAGCATGATTTGGGGGAAATGGAAATCCTTTAAAGTTTCCAGGGTGACTTGTCATGTGAACTTATGTTGCAGAGTTCCAGCCAGTTGCTCTTAAAGCAATGCCCTGATACAGTCTTCCTTAAAAGGCCATTTGGACACTAGAAAGTGTTAGAATAAAGTTGCATTGTATCCAGTTTTGCAAGATGACACGGGATTCATCCAGTATCTTTCATTACAATTCAACTTGTACAATAAACACTTAGTGACTGTAAATATTTAGCTCCCTTTTTATTATTATTTTTATTATTTCTGAAAGTAGTCAGTATTTTTATACATGTTCTTAAACTAATAGGGAGCATATTTAGGTGACACATTATATTTTAATATTTGAGAGTAACACTTAACTAAAAATGTATTTTGTCAAAAGAGAGTTTACATAGTTAACTACCAGGTTACTAACTAAAAGGAGTAAATGCTGATAAATAATATTCATTAACTAAAAAGTGATAAGTAAAACAAAATTTTCTGTTTCCTAAGCATTAGCAGAGATTTTGGAGAAGATAAATTAGTAATCAGATATTCAAACAGTGTCTGCTGTGAGCAAGACACTGTACTAAGCATTAACATAAAATGCCATTTTTATCCTTCTTAATGATTCTTCATGACATTTAAATTTGTTATTTGATTGATAAAAAAGTTAAGATTTAAGTATAAAAAAAGGCTTCTTAGCCCTAACATTAAAAAATTCCTTGTCATTTAAGAAGTGTTAGATGGAATTGCCTAGTTTTAGAGCTCTGAAGAACATTTGAACAATGATAGCAAATAAAGTTGTACTGATTTGCATTTCAATGTATGTTTAATTTACGAATTAAGATAGATTAGATCAGTAGGTGACACAGTTTCAGATGATTTGCTCTCTTATGTTTCTAATTTAAGTTAAAGAGGAATTAAAGGTAAGTGAAGGTAAGTGCAGATATACAGCAAAAGTAATATGCTTAAAATCTAGGAAAAACAAACAACTCAGTAATAAAAATTTGGGAAAATAACAATAGCTACCATTATAGCTCTTCTTAACTAATATTTTAAAAAATGCCTTCTTACAAAATTTATTTTTACCATGCATTTAAAGATTTTATTTAATGATTATGCAAATGTTATTTTTCTGTTTTCTTTATTATCCTTTACTGTAATTTAGCCCTCATCTGTTATAACCATTGGGTTTATTATCTCATATCAAGATCGACATTTACTGGTGATAAGTCAAATGTTTACCTTTGAAATTCTGTGTCTATGGAAGCACAGCTCTCTACTTGAGATATTTGGCAACCCAACATATCTTAGTCATGTTTCTTTCCAGTTCTACCTCACTTTTTCTGTTGCCTATTTATTCTGTTGTCCATTTATTCCCTTTCCTAAATAGTCCTTCTGTGATGCTTAAGGGTCTTAACTGTTAACATTGCTTATGATTTCCATGCTTTGGAAATTGCTTTCTCCCTTGTTTTCTACAGTATGAAACTAACTTACAAACAGCGGTTGTCTTCACTTTTGCTTTGCCCTAGGCCTTCAACAAAATAAAACCCATTCATGGATGATATCACTTTTATGGATTTTTAGGATCAGTCACCTGGAATGTCATTCACCTTATGATGGGATTGTAGTTTTGAGGTAGTTAGTATTACAGTTGTTGGTTAAGTATAATTTATGCCCTTAGATTTCCATTGAAACTAAGATATTCTGGTGTGTATCTGAGAAAGGGAGCACATTTTATAGCAATATGAGTGTGAACTTTGTTTTGTGATGAATAAGGAATTGCTGACAAGATATCAGGATAGGGTTACTTTCTACCTAATATAGGACACATATTTTTATTCCTACATTTTTCTTCCCGTATTATCCCTACTTCCATCCCTTAGACTTTGAGAGCAAAAAGTGACTCAGGTCACCAGAGTGGAGACTGAGGATCCTGGGCCTCTGTTTTTGGGGGAGGTTGGTGAAAAACTGTGTAGTACAGGCATACCTCGGAGATATTGTGAGTTTGGTTCCAGACCACCATAATAAAGTGAATATTGCAATAAAGTGAGCCACGTGAATATTTTGGTTTCCCAGTGTATATAAAAGTTATATTTGCACTGTACTGTAGTCTATTAAGTGCAAAAGCATTGTCAAAAAAAAGCAATGTACATACTTTAAAAATACTTTTTTGCTAAAAAATTTTAACCATCATCTGAGCCTTCAGTGAGTCATAGTAGTAACATTAAAGATCACTGATCACAGATGACCATAACAAATATAATAATAATGAAAAAGCTTGAAATATTGTGAGAATTACCAAAATGTGCCAGAGACAAGAAGTGAGCAAATGCTGTTGGAAAAATGGTGCCAATAGACTTGCTCAGTGCAAGGTTGCCACACACCTTTAGTTTGTAAAAAATGCAGTATCTGCAAAGTGCAATAAAGTGAAGCACAATTAAATGAAGTATGCCTGTGTTTGGAAAAATATGCATCTTTTGATTAGATTCCTTGATCCAGTTGGCTCCTTTGAGGCTCCCATTTAATCTTCTCTCTTGAAAACCAGTAGCATACTTTACTTTGATTGCTTTCAGCCATCGCTTATGATTTTTCCCTAGGCCACTGATTTCAGTATAAAATTTCTTCCTTACCTTTCTGTCCTTTTAAAAATAGGAGTATAGACATTTTGAAGTATTGTAGGGAGTTTCAGTTTGGAATATTGTACCAAAGTCTCCATGTCTCTTTCCTCATATTTCTCCCTTTCAAAAAAGTTAGAATAGAATTATATACTGAGAAAATGATAGATATGTTTTTGCAAAAGCCACCAGTTTAAGCATTTCATCACAGGGACTGTGTCAGGGCAGGGCAATGATAGTGAGGTAGGAGATTGGCTCTTGGAGAAAGGCTCTACTAGGTGATTGGCAGGCAAAGCAGTAACCAGTGCAAGGGGTGAGGAAAGGCAAGCTAAGAAGGGAAGGTGGGGAATATCAGTTAAAGCTGAAAATGTATTCAAAGGGAGAACCTGGTCAGAGGTTGTCAGTGCGAGAAGATTTTCAAACCACAGGATTTCAAACCACTAGAGCATTTCTAATATCTGATAGTATGTACTAAGAAATTTCATTTTGACTCTTTAAGATGACTAGCATTGTGTCTTAAGAGAAAATAGTCTTAACAAAAATGCTACTTTTTGAATTTTAAGTATTTGACACATTTAACTTTTCATTTTCAAAATAGAATAGATTTTAATTTTGATTATATAAAAAAATAAGCTTGTGGTAGTTCAATTTTATATTTGAAATGACTTTAAACTTTTATTATGGAACATTTTAAATATATAAACATAATAATATGAAGAAGCTTTATGGATCATTGGCTTCAGCACTTATAAACCTGTGGCCAATCTTTTTTCATATACCATTGCCCATTCCCATACCTGCTCCCCGTATCCCAGGCATTATATTACTTTAAAAGTTAAGCATAAGTATTTGAAAATAAATGAAATCATAAGCTATTGCAGTTCCACTATGCTTGTAAAGTTCATTAGTTTCTTTTCTTACTTAAAGATACATTATTATTTCCATTAGTGAAATATATGGATGCTATACTTCATTGATTGTATATCCTGAGAAATTAGTCCTTTGTATTTTGTATATTGCCATTTCAGGAATACAAAAAAAAGTTAAATTCTGGTAAATAAGTGTGTTCTATGTGTTTATTTGCAAGTAGTTATTTTCTATGTTGGTATTAGCATAATTGCCTTCTTTTGCAATGGATTGCTACTTCAAAAAAAACAAAGCTAATTTAACATATTTTTCTAAGTTAGTCTTGATATCATTCCAGGGTACCGTGATTTTTCAATTATAATCCGTTTGATAAAATAAATATTATTTTCTATAATTAAATTATATTTCATGTACTTTTATGGTCCTTACATATCAAAAATGCAAGTATTTTGGTTCTAATTGATGAAAGAACTAATTAACTTTGTTCATGGTGCAGACATACTGAAAGGCTTCAATATAGTTAAAATGTCTTTTTCCACATTTGCTTGCCTTTATGAAAACTGTGATTCATTCAGAGTACTTGACATTTGAATATGCGCCATGATATCTCTTTGATACTTTCTAATTCTCAGCTATGTTCCCTAATGGATCTTTTAATCTAGTGTCTGGGTAGCATAATGTGATTGGAATAAAATGTCAGTTATTCCACAAATGTATTATTACTTTTCTTTGTAATTGAATCATAATTTTTATTATGTCTTAGATATGTTTTAAATTATTCATTCATTACATATTTAATTCTGGAAGATAATTTCATCTAACCGTATCACATGACTTATTTTGGGTACAGATGTTAAGTAACAATATGGCAAATATGTTAAGGCTATATCTACGTAGTTTGCTTTTAGCAAAAATTTTGAATATAATATTTATTATAATTGCTCAATACTGGATTCTTTAGCTTATCTATTACAGATAAGGTTGTTTTTGTCTTAATTATATTTCTAGGAAAGATGTTCATGATACAAGAAATCCATTGTGAAGTTATCCTGGCAGTCTTGCTTCTGTGGGTTATCACTTTTCTTCTTGGATTTTTTATTTTGTAAGATTTGTTGTCAAAAAATTACTTCTTTTCATTCTTCTTTTTCATTTACCTATATTAATTAAAGTCAAACTGCTGTTGGTGATTTTTGTGCTGAATAATTTTTTATACACATTGTGGGATTTTACTTCTGTGTTCCAAATGTATTATTAGTTAAAAAAAAATAAGTGTTTTACTTCTTTCATTAGCAAGATTATTTTTGTGTGATAAGAAATTCCTCCTTTCACACTTTTCTGTTTTCATACAGGTCCTCATGCTGACACCGCCAGTGGATGCCAGAATTTGCAGTGTGGTTTTCGAGCCTGCTGCCGCTCTGGCGAATGACCCTTGACTTCTGACCTTTGTCTACTTCATTTAGCTGAGCAGGCTTCCTTTCATGCACTTTACTTATAGCACATTTCTTGTGTTAATCATCCCTTTTTGAGTGTGACTTGTTTTGGCCCCATTTCTTACAGCCTCGGAAATCTTAATTTACCAGTGAATTGTACAGTGTTGTTTCTCCTGCAAATCATATTTTTGTTTTAGAAAGGGATTAGGTCTTTTCATAGGGTGAGAACAATTTTATCAGATTTCTTTTAAACTAAATATTTTGAAAAAAATGTCACTAATGCCATGCCATTTAAAGTATTTTTTAGCTTATTTTGAGTTTTGAAGTCAATGGGTTATTGATTCTCTTCATAGATAAACACTGTACCAAGTCTTGCAGATCTTTTCAGACATACATTTTTGAAGTTTTATTTTCAGAGACTGCACATTTTGGAAACCAGTCTCTTTTCCATGTTTCCTTTATTTGAACAATTCTCAGAGGGCCAATTCAAACATATCCACATATAAGATTCTTTAAGATTATAAAATAAATTGGCTTCTTGGTGTTAGCTCAGGGAGCTGGCACAGCACCAGTGTCTTTGTATTCGCTTTCTTCAAAGACCCCTGGTTCCCACCACTGTCCATAAATTGTCACATTTGGGGGAGGGGTTTTTAAAAGTTCCACAGTCATTTGAAGAAATGTATAAATAAAATCTACTTTGAGGACTTTACCAAGTAATTTCTTTTGTGTTTTGATTTTGTTGTAAATCTCAATCCAGGGTTACTTTACTGTGAAATAGGACTAAATAGGTCTTTTGAACTCCCATGAAATCATGACCCTGACAAATGAATAGTTTTAGGCAGATACCTGATTTTATTGAGCTGAATTGTCTTTTTGAAATTTATTGTGCAGTAGTCAGAATTTGAATTTGTAAGCTTATCTTCATTGCTGTTTGAAATAATAATTGGAATGGAGACCTGTTATTCAGAAAGGCACATATTGAGTCAATTTTATGTCATGCTATGTATAATTTATGTCACAAAGAAGAGAATAGTCAGCAGCATGCCATCTATTTTTATAAATATCTGTCAGGCTGTGGAAGAGGAGGTAGTCTTGCAGTTATGTTCTTTGTGGTCCCAGGTATTTTTTGTTTGTTTTATTGAGGAAGAGGAAGAGTAGGAAAGATATAAACTATAGATAGACAGATTTCAGTTCAGGCTAAGAGAAAACTATTTTACACAGAGTTGTCTAAAGATGAAGGAAGAAACATTTAATGAGAAAATAAATGCGAAGTCACTCTGCTTTTAAATTTAACTAACGTTTGAACTAAATACTGTGAGGGAAGATCACCTCTAAGGAAGGACATCTAATGACTCTGAAATTTCACTTTTCTCTAAGAGTTCTCTCATTTTGATTCCATTGCTGTTAACATTTGTGAAATATAAGATGGAACCCCTCAAGTTTCTTGTATGGAGGATAGGGCAGCTGTAGAAGCAGACCATCTTAACCTTTAAGTTTGTGTCTCTTAGCTTAAGTCCTCATGCCTCTTGTGGCACTACTGCGCCTAGCTGCCTCCTTTAAAAGTCTGGCCTAAGCACAAAGGAAAAAAACGTTCTGGATTCCCTTAGAGAACTTGAGAGGAAATCTGAGTTTAGTGAACAGTTACAGGGTCACAAGTTTTATTTTGTAGGTTGACTGTTTTGTTGTTACTGTACTTTTATTTCCTTAAGTGTTTAATAAAGTTTATTTGAAAAGTTGACATCAGGGACTATTTCAAGAAAACAAACTAAAATAAGTCTTCTGGAGTGACTCCCATCCAACTGCATGGTAAAATTAGTCATCTATAACCAGGTCCCAAGTCATCCAGGGAGTACTCAAGTTGATACCCATGTAATCAGAAAACAGTGTAATATTTGGGGAGTAAAATTTTTGATAATACTTAATGGAAAAAATCATGATTAAATGGTATTTTGGGACTTGGCTTAAATGTTATTCTTCATAAATTAATTATTTTGAGCAGCTAATTTCCCAGGGGTTCCAGGTAATTGAGGTGCCCCCCTTTTGCCTTGTCCTGTGCTACTTGGTGTTAGAAAACCATTAAATAGGACTTGGCAGTCTTGAACCAAACTGACTTCAACATGTGAGCACATTGCATGTGGAAACTCACTGTTTTTCTACCACCCCCACTACCCCCACCCATTTCATGGGGAGATGGCATAATCTGTATTTAATTTTAAAATATTACTGCTGTTTCCATTATTAAGGATAGTTAATGCTTTAAAATTTCTTCTAAATTTATTTTTCATTGAAATATAGTTGATGTACAATATTATGTTACTTTCAAGTGTACTGTGTAATGAATGACCTGACACTTGCATACATTATGAAATGATCACTGTGGTAAGTCTGGTAACCATCTCTACTTATATAAAGTTATTACTGTATTATTGACCATATTCCTTATGCTATATATTACATCCCCGTGACTTATATAACAGGGTTTGTACCTCTTAATCTCCTTCACCTACTTCCCCTACCCTCCTCCCTTCTTGCAACCACTGGTTTGTTTTCTGTATCTATGAGACTGTTTTTGTTTTGTTTTTTAGATTCCACATATAAGTAAAATCATGTTATATTTGTCTTCCTCTGTCTGACTTATTTCACTTAGTATCCTCTAGATCCATCCATGTTGTCTCAAGTGGCAAGATTCTTTTTTAATGGCTGAGTAATATCATATATACGTATATATGTATGTATATATATATATATACATATATATGTATGTATCTTCTTTATCCATTTATCTTTCCATGGACTCTCAGGTTGCTTCCATCTTGTGGCTATTATAAATAATGCCAAAAATTTATATTATTTATAACTTATATTATTAAATTATATATAATTATATAATATAATAATTAAGTATCAATTAATTATAAATAATTATGTTAGTTTTATAATTAATGTAATTAAATATAAAACAATAGTAATTATATTTATGTTATTTTTAATGATATAAATAATGCAGCAGTGAACATTGGAGTGCATATAACTTTTTGAATTAGTGTTTTTGTTTTCTTTGGATAAATACTCAGAAGTGAAATTGCTGACAGTTCTATTTTTAATTTTTTGAGGATTCTCCATACTGTTTTCCATAGGGGCTGCACCAATTTGCAATCCCACCAGTAGTGCATGAGGGTTCACTTCTCTCCACATCTTTACCAACACTTGTTATTTGTTGTCTTTTTGTTGGCAGCCATTCTCACAGGTGTGAGGTGGTATCTCATTGTGGTTTTGATTTGCATTTCCCTGGTAATTAATGATGTTGAGCATATTTTTATGTGTCTGTTGGCCATCACTGTGTCTTCTTTGGAAAAATGTCTATTCAGGTCTGCTGCCCATTTTTTAATCTGGTTGTTTTTTTTGATGTCAAGTTGTATGAGTTCTTTGTATATTTTGGATATTAACCCTTTGTCAAATATATCATTTGCAAATATCTTCTCCCATTCAGTAGGCTACCTTTTTGTTTTGTTGAGAGTTCTTTTTGTTTTTTTGCATGCAAAAGCTCTTTAGTTTGATGCAGCCCCATTTGCTTATTTTTGCTTTTATTGCCCTTGCCTGAGGAGACATATCCCAGCTATTGGTAAGACCAGTGTCAAAGAGCATACTGCTGTGTTTTCTTCTGGGAGTTTTATGGTTTCGGGTCCTTACATTTAAGTCTTTAATCCATTTTGAGTTTATTTTTGTATTTGTTGTGAGAAAGTAGTCCAGTTTGATTCTTTTTTAATGTAGCTCTCCAGTTTTCCCAATACTGTTTATTGAAGAGGACGTCTTTTTCCCATTTATATTCTTGCCTCCTTTGTCATAGATTAATTGATCATATAAGTGTGAATTTACTTCTGGATTCTGTTCTGTTCCATTGATCTGTGTGTCTGTTTTTTATGCCAGCACCATACTGTTTTGATTACTGTAGCTTTGTAGTATGGTTTGAAGTCAGGAAGCCTGATACCTCCAGCTTTGTTCTTCTTTCTCATGATTGTTTTGGCTGTTCAAGGTCTTTTGTGTTTCCATTCAATTTTAGGATTGTTTAGTTTTGTGACAAATGCTATTGGTATTTTGGCAGAGAGAGATAGCATTGAATGTAGTAGGGTCATTTTAACAATATTAATTCCTCCAATTCATGAGTATGGTATATCTTTCTATTTGTGTTTTCTTCAATTTCTTTCATCAGTGTCTTATAGTTTTCCAAGCTATACCCACCTTAAATGGATGTTGAATTTTGTCAAAAACTGTTTCTGCGTCTCTTGAAGTGATCATATGATTTTTATTGTTCAGTTTCTTAAGGTTATCACGTTTATTGATTTGCAGATATTGAATCATCCTTGCATCCCTGGGATAAATTCCACTTGATCATGGTGTACAATTCTTTTAACATTGTTGAATTTGGTTTGCTAATACTTTCTTGAGGATTTTTGCATCTATGTTCATCAGTGACATTGGCCTGTCATTTTCTTTTGCATGTGTTGTCTTTGGTTTTGGTATCAAGGTGATGCTGTCCTTGTAGAATGAGTTTGGAAGCATTTTTTTCCTCTGCAGTTTTTTGGAATCGTTTGAGAAGGATGGATGTTAACTCCTCTTTAAATTTTTGGTGGAATTCACCAGTGAAGCCATCTGGTCCTGGACTTCTGTTTGCTGGGAGTTTTTTTGGTTACTGATTCAGCTTCATTACTGGTAATTGGTCTTTTTATATTTTCTGTTTCTTCCTAATTTAGTCATGGGATATTGTACATTTCTAGGAATTCCATTTCTTTTAGGTTGTCCATTTTATTGGCATATCTTTGTTCTCAATATAATCTCCTACGATTCTTTGTGTTCCTGTGGTGTTAGCTATAACTTCTCTTCTTTCATTTTTAATTTTCTTTGTACTCTATTTTTATGTTGATGAGTCTGGATAAAGGTTTATCAATTTTGTTTATCTTTCAAAGAACCAACTCTTAGTTTCATTGATCTTTTCTATTGTTTTATAGTCCCTATCTCATTTATTTTCCTCTGATCTTTATTATTTCTTCTTTTCAGCTAACTTTGGGTTTTGTTTGTTCTTCTTTTTCTAGTTCCTTTGGATATAAGCTTAAATTTTTATTTGAGATTTTTCTTGTTTCCTGAGGTGGGCTTGTACTGCTATAAACTTGCCTCTTAGAACTGCTTTTTTGCTGAGTATTATAGACACTGGATCATTGTGTTTCCATTTTCATTTGTCTCCAGGTATTTTTTAAATCTCTTTTTTGATTTCTTCAGTGATCCATTGGATGTTCAGTAGCATATTGTTTAGCCTCCATGTGCTTGTGTGTGGGTTGTTTTGGTTTTTTTTTTAGGTAGTTGATTTTTAGTCTTACAGCATTGTAGTTGGAAAAGATGCTTGACATGATTTCAGTCTTCTTAAATTTACTGAAACTTGTTTTGTGGCCTAGCACGTGATCTATCCTGGAGAATGTTCCATGTGCACTTGAAAAGAATGTGTGTCGTGCTGCATTTGTATAGTATGTTCTCTATATATTTAAAATCCATCTAGTGTAATGTATCATTTAAGGCCAGTGTTTCCTTATTGCTTTTTTGTCTGGATGATCTGTTCATTGATGTGAGTGGGGTGTTAAAGGTTCCTTCTATTACTGTGTTACTGTCAGTTTCTCCCTTTATGTTTGTTAATATTTGCTTCACATTGTTAGGTGCTCCTTTGTTGGGTGCATATATATTTATAGCTGTTATGTCTTCTTGTTGGATTGACCCCTTTTATCATTGGGTAATATCCTTCTTTGTTTCTTGTTATAGTCTTTGTTTTAAAGTCTATTTTGTCTGATATAAGTGTTGCTACCCTGTCTTTCTTTTTATTTCCATTCACATAGAATACCTTTTTACGTCCACTCACTTTCAGTCTGGGTGTGTATTTAGGTCTGAAATAAGTCTCTTACAGGCAGCATATATGTGGTTACTTTTTTGTTTGTTTATTTAAAAAAATCTATTCAGCTACTCTAAGTCTTTTGACTGGAGTATTTGGTCCGTTTACATTTAAAGTAATTGTTGATAGGTAATGTACTTTTTGCCATTTTGTTAATTGTTTTCTGGTTGTTTTGGTAGTTTGGTTTGTTCCTTTTTTTCTTTTGTCTTCTTCCCTTGTGACTTGATGACTATCTTTAGTGTTATGTTTGGATTCCTTTCTCTTATTGTGTGTGTTGATTATGGTTTTTGGTTTTAGGTTACCATGACGTAGGTAGGAAGATACATAGATAGGTATATGTGATTATTTAATGTTGATCTTTTTTAGTTTGAATGCATTCTAACAACCCTGCATTTTTACCTCCCTCTCCACAATGTTTTGATATCATATTTTACATCTTTTTGTTCTGTGTATTTTTTGACTACTTATTGTGGATATAGATAATTTTACTACTTTTGTTTTTTAATTTTACTACTAGCTTTATAAGTGGTTGATATACTACCTTACGGTATGTTTGCTTTTATTGATGAGACTTTTGCTTTTGTAATTTTCATATTTCTAGTTGTGGCCTTCTTTTTTTTCCACTTAGGGAAGTCCTTTTAACATTTCTTGTAAAGCTGTTTTAGTGGTACTGAAGTCTTCTAGTTTTTGCTTATCTGTAAAGCTCTTTATCTCGCCTTCAAATCTGAATGATAGTCTTGCCAGATAGAATATTCTTGGTTTAAAGTTTTTTTTTTTTTTTTCATCAGTTCTGTCCCTTCTGACCTACAGGGTTTCTGCTGAAAAGTCAGCTCATAGTCTTATGGGAGGTCCCTTGTATGTATCTAGTTGTTTTTCTCTTGCTGCTTTTAATATTCTCTCTATCTTTAATTTTTTGCCGTTTTAATTCTAATGTGTCTTGGTGTGGACCTCTTTGAGTTCATATTCTTTGAGACTCTCTGTTTCCTGGAACTGAATGTCTGTTTCTTTTCCCAGGTTAGGGAAGCTTTCAGCTATTATTTCTTCAAATAAGTTCTCTGCCCCTTTCTCTTCTCCTTCTGGAACCCCTATAATGTGAATGTTAGTGCACTTGACATTGTCTCAGAGGTTCTTAAACTTTCTCATTTTTTAAAATTCTTTTTTTTTTTCAGCTTTGGTATTTCCGCTACTCTGTTTTCCAGTTCACTGACTGTTCCTCTGTATTTAATCTACTGATGATTCCTTCTAGTGTATTTTTTCTTTTTATTGTATTCTTCACCTCTGTTTATTTTTTCTCTATATTTTCTAACTCTGTTAAACTTCTCACTTTGTTCATCTATTCTTCTCCTGAGTTCATTGAGCATCTTATGATCATTATCTTGAATTCTTTGTGGGTTAGATTGCTTATTTCCACTTTGATTTGTTCTTCTTCTGGGGTTTTGTCTTTTTTCTTCATTTGGAACATATTCCTCTGTCTCTTCATTTTGCCTAATTCTCTGTTTATTTCTATGTAACTAGTAGGTCACTTAGCTTTTATGATCTTGGAGAAGTGGCCTTCTGTCGGAGACATTTAATGGGGCCAAGCAGCACCCTTCCCTCTGCTCACTAGTGCTATATGTTCTAGGGGGTGTCCTCTTTGTGGGCTGTGCGGGCCCTTCTGTTGTGGTGGGGCTGACTACTTTGGGTGTGTGGTAGGTGGGGCTGGCCCCTGGCCCAGTTGGCTGCTGGGCCTTGCCTTGTGCGGTGGCTGCTGGCTCACTGGTTGTTGCGGCTGAGTCTACGATGGCAAGCTGCATGTCCCAGGGGGTCCTGGGGCTGGTGCTGGCTGCAGGGGCTGGGGGTACCTGGTGTTGGTGGTGGTCCAATACCAGGTGTGCTGTTAAGCCCCCTGCACTAATAGACTAGAGAGAGTACTCCAGAATGGTGCTTACCAGCACCAGTGTCCTAATGGTAGAATGAGCTCCCCAAAATGGCACCCCCAGTGTTTATGTCTGTGTGGGGAGTCCCAGTTCCCTCCTACCTCTCAGGGAGTCTCTCCAGGATCAGCAAGTTTGTCTGACCGAGATGTCTTTCAAATGACTACTTCTTCATTGGGACTTGGAGTGATTGAGATTTTGTGTGTACCCTTTAAGAGTGGAGCCCACTTGTCTCTCACATATGCAAACCCCACTGGCCTTCAAACCCAGACATTCTAGGGGCTCATCTTCCAGGTGCAGGACCCCTGGGCTGAGGAGCCCAATGTGGGGCTTGGACCCCTTGCTCCTTGGGGACAACCTCTGTAATTGAGATTATCTTTCCATTTGTGGGTCATCTACCCAGGGGTGTGGATCTTGACCCTACTGTGACTCCAACCCCCTTAGCCATCTCATTGTGGTTCTTCATTATATCTTTAGTTGTGGAAAATCTTTCTGCCAGTTGTTCTCATAGATGGTTGCTCTGTAAATAGTTGTAATTTTCCTGAGCCTGTGACAGGAGGTGAGCTCAGTGTCTTCCTTTTCCACCATCTTGGCCACACCTCTCTGGATAGTTAGTGGTTAATGAAACAATATATACACTTGGCTTAAATTTATATTGAGTTTTGTGATAGATTTTATGAAATATTGAAACTGTTTTTAGAATAAGAGGCAACAGTTAAGTAAAATGCCTTTTGTTACCTGACATACATCAAGTGCCATGTACTGGGTAGTGTTTTAAGTACTTTAAATATACTGACTTTTAAAATCAGTACAACAATGTGATGAAGTTGGTCATGTGATCATCCCAATCTTATATATGGGGAAAGCTAAGTAACAGAGAGGTTAAGTAACTTGCCCATGGATTACCCAGCTAGTAAGTGGCAGAACTAGTATTTCTCCAAAGCTCATGCTCTTAACCACTCAACTATCCTGTCTCTATATTGCTATATTGGTAATGACTATTATGGGTCAGACCTTGAATTCTCCTTTGAAGGGTTCATAGTATAAATATCAGAGGCATGTAAACACATAATCATAATTTGATAGGGAAAGGCATAAGGGAATAAAGGTAAAAAAATGCCCTTAACTTGGTTCTTCTGTCTTTATGTTTTTTGTTTTGTTTTGCTTTTAAGTGAGACTGTATTCCAGCTACATCAGTGGTTTTCAGCTGGAGGCAGTTTATCCCATAGAAGACATTTGGCAATGACTGGAAACATTCTTGGTTGTCACAACTTGGCAGAGGGGAAGAATGCAACTGGCAGCTAGTGGGTAGGTGCCAAGGATGCTGTGAAACATCCTACAAAGCCCTTCACAAGAAATAATTACTTGGCCCAGAATGTCAATAGTGCCGCTACTGAGAAATCCTGTTTTACATATTTCTATTTTGTGTACATCTTTCCGTGTCAGTACATACCTTTTATTCCTTTTAGTATTATCTGACTTTGGCTTCATCAGTTTGGGCTGTTGTAACAGAGTACCATAAGCTGGATGGCTTAAACAACAAAAATTTATTTCTCACAGTTCTAGAGGCTGGTAAGTCCAGAGTCAGGGTTTCGGCAGATCCACTGTCTAATGAAGACTGTTTCTGGCTTGTAGACAGCCATCTTCTCATTGTATCCATGCATGGCATAGAGGGGAAGTAAGCTCTCTCCTGTCTTTTCTTAAAGGGCACTGAATCCCATCTTGAGGGCTGTATCCTTATGATCTAATTAACTCCTAATTACCTATCTCTCTCTCTTTTTTTTAAATTTTATTTTTGGTTGTGCCAGGTCTTAGTTGCTACAGGCAAACTCCCTAGTTGTGGCTCGTGAGCTCCTTAGTTGTGGCTCACCAGCTCCTTTAGTTGCAGCACGTGTGCTCCTTGGTTGCAGCCAGTGGGCTCCTTAGTTGCGGTCAGTGGGCTCCTTAGTTGCAGCTCGTGGTCTCCTTAGTTGTGGCATGCAAACTCTTAGTAGCGGCATGCACGTGGGATCTAGTTCCCTGACCAGGGATGGAACCCCGCGTCCCCTGCATTAGAAGGCATATTCTTAACCACTGCGCCACCAGAGAAGTCCCTCTCTCTTTTTTTAATTGAAATATAGTTGATTTACAATATTATGTTAGTTTCAGGTACATTACAATACAGTACATTATAGGTTATTACAAGATACTGAATATAGTTCCTTGTGCTATACAGTAGATTTTTGTTCTTCATCAGTTTTATATATAGTAGTGTATATCTGTTAATCCCATACTCCTAATTTATCCCTCCCCCACCTTCCCCTTTGGTAACCATAAGTTTGGTTTTTGTGTCTGTGAGCCTGTTTCTGTTTTGTAAATAAATTCATTTGTATTAATTTTAAGATTCCACATATAGGTGATATATAATATTTGTCTTTGTTTGACTTAGTATGATAATCTCTAGGTCAATCTATGTTGCTGCAAATGGCAATATTTCATTCTCCTTTATGGCTGAGTAATTATTCCATTGCATATGTATATACACCACATCTTCTTTATCCATTCCTCTGTTGGTGGACACTTAGGTTGCTTCCATGTCTTGGCTACTGTAAATAGTGCTGCTGTGAACATTGGTGTGCATGTATCTTTTCGAATTAAGAGTTTTCGTCTTCTGGGTATATGCCCAGGGGATTGAGTGGGATTGCTGGATCATATTGTAACTTTTTAGTTTTTTAGGGAACCTCCCGACTGTTTTCCATAGTGGCTGCACCAGTTTACAGTCCCACCAACAGTGTAGGAGGGTTCCATTTTCTCCACACCCTCTCCAGCATTTATTGGTAGACTTTTTGATGATGGCCATTCTGACCGGTGCGAGGTGATATCTCATTGTAGTTTCAATTTGCATTTCTCTAATAATTAGTGATATTGAGCATCTCATGTGCCTGTTGACCATCTGCATGTCTTCTTTGGAGAAATGTCTATTTAGGTCTTCTGTGCATTTTTTGATTGTGTTGTTTCTTTGATATTGAGTTGTATGAGCTGTTTGTATATTTTGGAAATTAAGCCCTTGTTGGTTGTGCCATTTGCAGATGTTTTCTTGCAGTCCATAGGTAGTCTTTTTGTTTTGTTTATGGTTTCCTTTGCTGTGCAGAATCTTATAAGTTTGATTAGGCCCCGTTTGTTTATTGTTTATTTTATTTCTTTTGCCTTGGGCGACTGATCTAAGAAAAAATTGCTGCGATTTATATCAGAGAATGTTTTGCCTGTGTTCTCTTCCAGGAGTTTTGTGGTATCACGAGTTACATTTAAGTCTTTAAGCCATTTTGAGTTTATTTTTGTGTATGGTGTGAGGGAGGGTTCTAACTTTGTTGATTTACATGTGGTTGTCCAGCTTTCCCAGCATCCACTTTCTGAAGAGACTGTCTTTTCTCCATTGTATATTTTTGTCTCCTTTGTCAAAGATTAATTGACCATAGGTGTATGGGTTTATTTCTGGTCTCTCTGTTCTATCTGTGTCTTGTTTTTGTGCCAATACCATGCTGTCTTGATTACTGTAGCTTTGTAGTATTTTCGGAAGTCTGGGAGGATTACATACACCTCCTGCTTTGTTCAGTTTCCTCAGGATTGTTTTGGCAATTCTGGATCTTTTGTGGTTCCATATAAATTTTAGGATTATTTGTTCTAGTTCTATGAAAAATGTCATGGGTAATTGATAGGGATCACATTAAATCCGTAGATTGCTTTGGGTAGTATGGCCATTTTAACAATTTTCTTCCAGTCTAAGAGCATGGGATGTCTTACTGGCAAAGAAGAAGAGCATTCTAAATAGGAGGTGAGCAGGTACAAAAGCATAGAGGAATAAAGCTCATAGGGTAAGCGGGAACTCTTGAGTTGTCACAGTTGAATTTAGGGTCAAAGTGGCAGAGTCAAGGCAGACTACTAAATAAAAACACTTATTTTGCATATTTTGAAAATGATAATTTTATTTCATTATTTGTAAGTATTTTCTTCCCTTTGATCAAGAGCACTTAAAAAATATTCTCATATCTGAATTATCATTTTTACATGATATAAAACATACAATGAAAAAATTATCTGTTGCGTATAAGGGAGGCAACATATATCCAAACAGACAAAACATTTTTGGGATATGGGTGGATATATACAGCTAAAGCAAATTCAACATTAGGCGCGTCAATATTATGTACTCCAGTGCTGTACACAGCTTCAATTAAAGGCTTCACTTCAGAGTATGGCATGTGAAGGGGAAATCCAGAGAACTGAAGGAAAGCAAAACAAAATTTTTAGTCATTAGTGAACATGAAGTTTTCACTATATTTTTTCTCTAAGTATGTGCAGTTCTTAATATTCTTAATAGGAAGTCTTCCTTTTGGATCTTAAAGTCATTTATTTAGTTTTGTTTTTCTGTCCAGCTATATATTAGCAATACAGAAAATGGAGAGAGGCTAAATGTCTTTTTTTGTTTTAGTTGCTAACATACTGACTTGGTGTTTAAGACATCTGTTAGTCACTCAGCCACTCTCCACTGTTTCCTTCTTTCTTCCTGATAGCCCCAAGTTTGTATAGAAACCCATGCAATTCCAGGGACCTAGGTTAAGTTAATACCTTCTATCCCCTTGGCCTCAGTGTTGATCTACAGGAAAGAATGTATAATCTAGGAAACTTGAAAGGGATAGTGGCACACAGATGCTCTCTCCTGCTCAGAGCAATATGTGTGCAGATGTGAGTCCTGCCGGGAACTATTCCAGCCATTTGCTACCACAAGAAAAGCCATCCTGTGGGTGATGCCATCACATGGAGGAGGACAGAGTGGGAAGACTTGCAGACATGTGGTATAGTCCTGATAGCTACTCACCCCTAACTTTTACCTAAATAAGGCCATAAGTTGTTAATGTTCAAGCTTGTTTGAAGTAAGTTTTCTGTTACTTGAATTGAAAACATCCCAGCTGAAAAATGAGCCTTATAAGGTAAAGGTAATTTTTAGTCAGTGAGTAGAATTAAATGTACAACTTGAGTTCATACTGTTTAGCCAATGAGGCTTACTGTTTTAGTTTGAGACTACTTTCTAGGTTTTAGGATCCAGATAAACGATGTGAACACACAGCACTACTGACAGGCAGTAGAGAAAGCCTATTAATGAGAATTTTTCTTAGCAATGAAAAGCAATTAGTATAAAATATCCTTTAAAAAAAATCTGACCAAGAATGGTTGGTTTCATCTTTATGCTCAGTTGAGTCTAACATGATTTAACCAGATATTTTCATTTTATTTAATACTCTTGCAATTTTATAAAAGATATTATTTTTCATAGGACCCGCCAACAAAAAAAGGTGGTGTTTTGGTTTTATAGAGGCATTTTGCTCTTTAATCGTAGGTTCATTCTTGAGATTTGAACTTCTAATCACATTTTTTAGTCTGTGCTGCTTCATCTGTGTACTTTGGGGAGTAATTTAGGCATTTTGATTCCAAAAACCCATAGTACGGAGCAGTTTCCAATTTGAAATGAACTACTTACCCTGTAGTCTCCTAGCTGTTTCAGCAGTTCTGCTCTGTGGTCGTCTTCCACATCTTCTCCATGATTTCTTTCTAATAGGGGCAAGAAGTGACGCAGAGTAGAGGTACAGTATCTATTCCACCGAGTCAGATGGCGAGGCCTCCAGTCCATGATTTTTTCTTTTAGTATTTTTTCAATCCTGTTTATAAAAAATAAGCTCCATTTTTTGGTGACTTGACTTTTCCCTTGTAAACAAAAATTAAAAAAGTGTTCTGAAACTATTAGAAGAAACAAGATTTTTGTTGGGAATTTGTTGTTCTTAGGATCCCAAATAAGGCTGTATTTGAAATTTGCAGTTGAGAGTAAATTGGTATTTTTTAGTAATAATACCTTAAAAAGGGTCACATTTAGTCTTGTGCAGTTTGACATGCTGCTCTTCACACAGCTTGAGACAGTAGAAAGGGCACACAGGCTTTGAAACTAGAAAGGTCTGGCTGGGCTCAGAAGCCTCCTTTAACACTTGACAAGTATGTGGACCTCTCTGAGCCTCAGTTTCCACGTGTGAAACTGGGGAAATAAGTTCTAGTTTACAGCATTATAAGGATTATTGGGGCTCAAATAGGCTCTTACTAGCTTTCTACATGTGTTAGGTTTTTAAAATAGCTGAAGTTCACTTAAGCACTAATTGGACAAAATAGGCATATTTAAGCTGAGGGTTATATTGTCTGAACAAGACCCATACATAACATGACGTTGAACTCCAATCTGAGGTAAAGTTTTTGGAGAACTACCTATCATTGCTGGATTTCACTGCTGTATGTCTCACACCATGCTGATGCTAAAGCCGCCTTTTGAGCCTTGGGATTTTGAGATCACATTTGTACTTTGCATCTATAAACATGAATTAAAGTTTAATTGCCCAAATTATTTCACATTGATCCAGGCTGAGAATTGTTTAATTGGATATTAACACTCCTAGTGACAGACTGCATATGGATTTATGGATATCAAGTGACCTGTCTTGTAGTTCAGCTGCAGCCACTTTGTCGGTGTGCTGGTAAATTAGCTCTTCTGGCTATAAAAGAAAAAATAGTTCAGGAATTTTAGAAATCAGTTACACTTAATTTCAATAGCTATACATCCTTTTCTAAATTTTTTTTTTTTAATTATGAACTCTCAGACATGCAGTTAGACATCGAGGATAATGTAACAGATACAGATATACCCAAGACCTACTTTAAGTAAAGCATCACAAATTATAATGCTTTGTGGTTCTTTCTCAATTTTATCACCCTTTTCTGTCACAGAAGTAACCATGATCTGAATTTGTATTTTAGCACTCTTTCATTCAACATATACTGAATACCTACTGTGTGCCAGGCACTTATACAAGTGAAGGGGATAGAGCTGTGAATAAAATCCCTGCTCTCATGGTGTTTACATTCTAGTCAGTGGAGATAGGCAAATTAGTGAAATGTGTTTATGGTTCAACTCCAGATGTATGTATCCCTAAACAATATATTGTACTGCATGTTTTCTGAACTTTATGTAATAATTTTATACTGTAAACATGCAATTTTTTCTCAACATTATATTTAGAATAGCAGATACATATTTTCAGTGTGCTTACTAAGATTAATGAATATTAATTCATTTGTGTAACTACTATAAAATATTCTACTATATACCATAATTTATCTCTTCTGTTGTTCCAATTTTAGGCTTTTGCAAACAGTGCTCCTATGAAAATTGTTATGTTACCTTGTATACATGGGAGAATTTCTCTAGGGTGATTTTTCTTAAAACTTCTTTTGGAAAGGTTTGATCCACAGTAAAAAATACATTTTATATTACACACACAGTATCTATCTATATATCTATAGCTATCACATTTAAAGTTTTAATAAACAATTCTCATGCTTACTATTTTTTTTTTTTTTTTTTTTTTGCGGTACACGGGCCTCTC
>NC_041220.1:101592761-101608691 GCF_002837175.3 Physeter macrocephalus
GTTGTGGCCTCTCCCGTTGCGGAGCACAGGCTCCGGACGCGCAGGCTCAGCGGCCATGGCTCACGGGCCCAGCCGCTCCACGGCATGTGGGATCTTCCCGGACCGGGGCACGAACCTGTGTCCCCTGTATCGGCAGGCGGACTCTCAACCACTGCACCACCAGGGAAGCCTCATACTTACTATTTATAATCTGTTACTGTCCAGGACCCTCTAAATTAATGTTATGAGCCCCTCCTGGATCATGCCCTGCAGTTTGAGTTCACGTTTCAATAGCAGTGATGAAATTAATTTAGTGAATTGAGACCAGCATTGAAAAAGTAAATGAAATATATTTTGTGGTATTCTTTTGGGTCATGGGACTCTGTATCAAAACTTACTCTTTCACGTATTTGTGTACTGGTTCATGATATGATGGTCTTTCTTATTGTGCTTAACTTCGAAAATGAAATATTATTCTAGACTAAATATCTAGGAGTGGAATTAAGGGTCAGAATATATCTGGCTACCCAATATAATGATATCACATTCCTCACTTTCTACATCTACATTTAATTGTTAATAAAAAAATTATACCTGAACACTGGAAAGGCCAGGATATGGAAGGCTTCTTGAAAAGAAAGATTTCCATAGCTTGGGCTTGGTGACATCAAAATTCATCCTTAATGGGGAATCATATTGTTGAATATTAAACCAAATCTAAAAAAGACAAGACTACATTAGCATATATGGTAGCAGATGTATGTGTATACGTGTGTGTATGTATGCTATATAAAGAGAGACAGAGAGAGACAGAAAGGGAACATGTAGCTTGCACATTTTTTGTCATTTTGATTTTTAAAACTGATAAGCACTTTATGATCAGTGGCATCATATAGTTGTCACTGGCCATTTTTTTTTTTTTTAACATTTTTTATACCTGCAGTTGAGGTGCACCTTACGATTAATTGTAGGTTGATGAAATAAGGTAGTTCCTGGTGATAAAACACTTAGAATCTTTTGGAAGAAGACAGACAAGGCTACTCCCTTCTTGGGCTAGCCTTTCCTAACCTTGCTCTTCCCAGCCTCCTAATTGTGGTAGGTGTCCATCTCTTTGCTTCCACAGCACTCTGTAACCTCTGAGATAGCACCTGTCTTGTTGAGGCACTGTAGCATATTAATTCTGGAACCAGACCACTTGCATTTGAATTCTGGCTCCAACATTTACTAACTGTGTGACTTTGGACAGTTTTTATTTAATTACCGTATGCCTCAGTTTCCTCCTCTATAAAAGTGGGATGATAGTACTTAACCTCATAAGGATGCTGATAACATTAAATGAGTTGATTCATTTATACCTCTTAGAACAATGCCTGGTACATAGTAAGTACTCAATAATTGTTAGCTATTTTATTACTGTTGTTAGTATATATCATTATTTATAATTGTTTATCTCACCTAGACTATTAGATGTTGCCTTGAGGACATTTGCCATGTGCTTTATTCACCATTGTATCATTAGCATCCAGCACAGCTCCTGGTTGGCATATGGTAGGCATATTGAGTAACTGTGTGCATGAGTGGTGAATTTGTCCATTCAACATTATCAAGTACCTTATATTTAGTCTCAGTTCTAATCACTGTGGATAAAGTTGTGAATGAAACTTAGTTTCTACCAGCATGCAGTAGCTAATGAGAAGACAGTGCAAACAAACAAATACATGGGATATCAGATGATACAAGATGTCGTAGATTGCATCACTGGCCCCAGTTCTTCACCCTTTCCTATACCCACAGCCTTTGCCCTGTTACTTGGCAGTTACTCCCACTGAAAGGGCAGAAATGTATTTCCTTGCCTCTTGACTTTTGGTCAGTAGAATGGGATAGCAGTGTCATTGTGTGACTTCTGTGTCCAAGCTTAAGCAGCTCTGTGTGTTCCTGCTTGCCCTCTTGTGCCTCTGCCAATTGTCATTGCCCTGAGTCCCAGAATAAAAATGCATGAAGCAGGGCTCTCCCAGCCTAGGTCAGCAGAACCATCCCAGCTGACTCAGATCCATGAGAATAATTGAAGCCATTTCTTTTGGGGATGGGTTTTTGGTATTTTGTTGTGGCAAAAGCTAACCTTACAAGGGCTATGGAGAAAACTATGCAGGAAGAGGTGAAATTTTAGTGTAGGCAGAGACGTTTTCACTGGAAAGAGCATGAAGGAGTGAGGGAGAAATTAATGAAGCTATCTGGTCAGGGGAAGGGTCATCTCTGCAGAGGAAATAGCAAATGCAAAGTGTGTTTGATGTGTCTGAGGGACAGCAAAGAAGACAAAGTGACTTCAGAGGAGTGAGCAAATGAGAGCAAGAAAGAGATCAGCAGAAGATGATGGGGGCAGGGCAGCTGTCAGATCATAGAAGGCCTTGTGGGCCATTTTAAAGATTGAGGCATTGACTCTTGAGTGAGCCAAGAAGCCACTGGAGTATTTTATGCAGATGAATGACATAATTTCCTTCTATTTTAACAGGAATATTCCTTGCTCTTTTGAGAGTCGACAGAAGGGGGTAGGGGCAAGTAGTTTAAAGAAGGCAAGGTCTTTAAGAACTACAGTTTGGCTGTAGGGTAGGGAATGTGCAGAAAGTAGTGGGAAATAGCACTGGAAAAAATGAAGTCAGATTACATAGGGCTTTCAAATCCAAGGTGAGACATTTATTTTATTATTATTATTTTTTTGCGGTACGCGGGCCTCTCACTGCTGTGGCCTCTCCCGTTGCGGAGCACAGGCTCCGGACGCGCAGGCTCAGCGGCCATGGCCCACGGGCCCAGCCGCTCCGCGGCATGTGGGATCCCCCTGGACCGGGGCACGAACCCGTGTCCCCTGCATCGGCAGGCGGACCCTCAACCACTGCGCCACCAGGGAAGCCCGAGACATTTATTTTTAAATCTATATACAGTGAGGTACCCTCAATACTTTTTGAGCCATTGAATGATGAAAGCTGAAATTCAGAAACAATCAGGTATCAGTGTACCAAATAATGGACTGAATTGGAGACAGATTATTTAGTTGGCTACTTATAGTAATGCAGGATGAAACAATAATGATATGACCTGGAAACAGAAGAGGTAGAATCTATGATTTGGTATCAAAAGGATTGAAGTAGGAGGAAGTAAGGGAGGGGGAAAATCAAGGACAATTCTGGGGTTTGAATCTGCGTAACTGACATCCACAGAAGTAGGAAGGCCAGGAGGAGGAGCTGTTTTTAGAGATAAAGGAGAAATGATACGAGTTATGGATGGCCTGAGTTTGCGATTTTGATAAAGCATCTGGGTGTCTAGCAAACTGTCGAAAATTCAGGACCCAAAGATTCTGGGGCTAGTGACAGAATTATGACTTTTTTTGCCAGGATAAACTAGATAGAGCTATAATAAATAATGTGTGGTTCTGCAGGAAATCTAAATGGAGAATTTTCAGGGAAATCTACTTTTAAGGTGTGGAAAGAAAAGCCAGTGGAAGAAACCTAGGGAACTATTGCAAAGAAATGAAAATCAACAGTCCTTTATCAGTAAACCGAGGATGAGAAAGTGTTTTTTCCATGAAGAGGTGATTAGTTGTGTCACGTGCCATAGAAAAGGACAGGAGAGTGAGGAATGGGAGTAAACCATTGGATTTATTTATCCATTAGCAAGACAGTGGTACTTCTCAGAGGTTATTTCTGTAGAATGGTCAGGGAAGAGGACTAGATTATAGGCGGTTAAAGCCTGAGTGTACTGAGGAAGTGGAAGCAGGGCATATAATTGGTATCTAAAGAATTTTGGAAGGAAAGGAAGGAGGGGCAATGGTAGTTTAGGCTGTAGCTGGGTTGGGAGAAGCATATTTTAGAATTGTTGGACTTCTGAGCCTATTGATGGAAAAGGAGAGAGAAAACATATAGAGGCAAGTTGGGACAGTTAGTGGAGCCAAGTGTTGGAACAGGAGTGGAAACACAAACATGGGTGGAAAGGGGAGACTTCCTTCTTGGCAAAGGAGTGAAGGAGGAAAAAGGCTGACAGTCCAAAGAGGTGGTGTGGTAGAGCAGGGGCACTTGAGGTTTCAGAGTGCCAGGCCTGCAAAGCGAGCCTGAGGTCCTCTCCTGAGGGTGGCCGAGGCTTAGAGCAGGTTCAGAGCAGCTGCTGTGTGGAATGGCCGGCATCATATGAGCCACTGCTGCCTGTCTTGTTAGAAGAGGAGGAAAGGGGGTCCTTCTTCCTCACAAAACTTGGACTTTATGTGAATTAGTCAACCATACAGTCATTGTTTTGAGAACTAATAATTTTGACGAAGAATGGAGTTCTCTGTAGGCTTTTTCAATGCCTGTTGACGCTGCCTGATTACTAATATGACCTTAAGATGGTTCTCTACATGTATTAATAGATGGAGCTTAGCAGATCATTTATGATTATGATAATGCTTTTAATTAAAAATAATAACATGCAAGTTGTACACTACACTGCTCTTTTCACACTTGTAATTAATAATAGTTACCATTTGCTGAATACCTATGAAAGACAGGTACTTTGCTGGGTGCTTGGCATAAGTTATTTCTAATTATAGTAGTAACCTGTAGACCAGTGGTCTTCAAGGTAGGGTGCACATCACAGATATAATAGAAGAAATATTAGATCTTCTAGTTATTTCTTTTTATTGTAAGAGTTTCTTCTGTGTGTAATATAAATAATATATTGATATATAAGTAAATACATATATAATTTATAAATAAAAATATATATATTGGGGCTATATGCTCAAATGATTTTTCTGACAGATAAAGTTCAGAGAACACTCAGGTAGATAATGATTATAAAAACAGTCACAGTAGCCAACACAGGGTTGCTACTGTATGTTAGCTGCTTTGCATTGATAATCTCATTTACTTCTCACAACTACTCTGTAAAGTAATTACTAACAAATACCTTCATTTTACCAATGAAGAAACTGATGCTGTATAAGATTAAGAAACTTTCCTAAGCTTACATAACTAGTAAATGATGATGTTGGAATTTAAACTCAGGCAGTGTGATCCCATAACTCAAGTTTTTAACCATTGCCTTATCTAGTACCCTTCATAGTTAAATGGCCCCCCAAAGTGGGTGCAAGCAGAATCACCTGATGGTACCTGGGAATCTCTTAGAAAAAGAAAAGGAAGAAAAGAAAGACAATCTTTTCAGGTGATAAATTTGGCTCATTTAGTTCTCAAAACACTATGAGTTCGGCATTGTAAACTCTTACTTTGGAAGGGAAAACAGGACAAGCCAGGATACAAACTCAGGTCGTCTGAATCTAAATCCTAAATTCTTTCTTTAACCTCATTCTGCTTCTCGAAGGTCAGGTGACTAATTCAATCAAAAGTTTTTGTTTAGAACAGTTCTGCCACTGTGCTTGACACTGCATTTCTTTAATTGGTATTATATATGTTTATGTAAATTTTTTTGACAAAATGTTATTAAAATCAGTAGATCAATTAAAAAAAGCAATAGTCAACCACATTTAAGAGGAAATGGTAATACTTACATTATCGGGACCTATTAAACAGCCCACACTTTTTAAGGGGCAGAATGTATCAAATTGTCCATAAAAACGTCCACTGCAGGGATTCCATATAAAATAGTGACTTTGCTCCCGCGTTAGCACATAGGCAGTTGGACCCTGAAGGAAAATAGCCATTAAACCAGTTTCTGATTAATTATGCTATTAGGGTCAAGAGTAGTTTGTATAGACAGTTCATTATTTTAGTTGGCCCCCTAATTTCTAAACCCCATGGCTAATGGTGAAAATTATTTTGTAGTTCTAGATTATGCTGAATTAATAAAATCAAAAGTTTATTTTTGCAAAATTCTTGCATCTGCAACTATAGTGACCAAATAGGAATAGTGGTCATGTTACTCAACCAACATATCTTTTTTTTTGTTTTAAGTTAAATGGGGTATGTTGTGGGTTTTTTTTTTCAGTTTTACTGAAATATAATTGGTGTACAACACTGTATAAGTTTAAGGTGTACAACATAATGATTTGACTTCCATACATCATGAAATGATGACCACAGTAGGTTTAGTGAACACCCATCATCTCATACAGATACATTAAAAGAAATAGGAAAAAAAAATTTTTTTCTTGTGATGAGAATTCTTAGGATTACTCTCTTAACGACTTTCATTTATAACATACAGCAGTGTTAATTATCTTTATTATGTTGTATGTTGCATCCCTAGAACTTATATATCTTATAACTGGAGGTTTGTACCTTTTGACTACCCTATCTAATTCCCCCTCCCCCTATCCCCTGCCTCTGATAGCCACAAATCTGATCTCTTGTATGAATTTGTTTTTGAAGTATAATTGACCTACAACACTATGTTAGTTTCTGGTACACAACATAGTTATTTGATAATGTCTATACATTTCAAAATGATCATCATGAAAAGTCTAGTTATCATCTGTCACCATACAAGGATATTATATAATTACTGACTATATTCCCCACACTGTATATTTCATACCTGTAACATTTATTTTGTAACTAGAAGTTTGTACTTAATCTTCCTCACCTATTTCTCTCCTCCCCCCCATTCTCCCCCTCCCCTCCCATTCCCCCCCCTCATTCCCTCCCTCCTCCCCTCTGGCAACCACCTGTGTTTTTTGCTGTATCTATGAATTTCTTTTTTTTTTCTTTTTTTAAAAAAATTAGTTTATTTTTGGCTGCATTGGGTCTTCATTGCTGTGCACAGGTTTTCTCTAGTTGCAGCAAGCGGAGACTACTCACTGCAGTGGCTTCTGTTGCTGTGGAGAATGGGCTCTAGGCACGCGGGCTTCAGTAGTTGTGGGTCGCGGGCTTTAGAGCACAGGCTCGGTAGTTGTGGCGCACGGGCTTAGTTGCTCCGTGGCTTGTGGGATCTTCCCGGACCAGGGCTTGAACCCGTGTCCCCTGCATTGGCAGGTGGATTCTTAACCACTGCGCCACTAGGGAAGCCCTCTATGACTGTTTCTGTTTCATTATGTTTGTTCATTTGTTTTTTAGATTCCGCATACAGTATTTGCCTTTCTCTGACTTACTTCACTTAGCATAATACCCTCTAGGTCTATCCATATTATTGCAAATGGCAAGATATCTTATGATTGGCTGAAGAACGATTATTGATGGAAATAAGCAGTCACTGCATTTTCTTTTTAGAGTCAGTTAAGATTGCCTTTTAAGTATTTAGAAGGCTGATTATATCTGAATACTACTTCTATTTCTAATACAGTAATATTTGATATACATTTATAATTATGTAAATGAATAGAAGATAATTTGAGAGAATACTTTCTAAACTCTTGACAGTGAGTACACCCAAGGAGGGGGTGGGATTGGGAGTTAGAGCCTGAAGAGGGACTTTAACTTTTAATTCAGAATACTTATGTATTATTAGATTCTCTTTTTACAATGAACATGTATTCATTCATTTATTTCTTATGTATGATTTCATTTGATGCTCACTATAGGCTTCTGGGGAAGGCAGGGCAAAACTTACTCTCCCACTTTCACTATAAGGCTCAGAGTTGTGAAGTGACTTGCTTAAAGTCACACAGCTCATGAGGAATGGGCATAGCCTTGAACCCAGGCAGGCCTTGTGACTTCCTAGCCCATTATTCTGTTCCTTGTACCAGGCTATCTGGAAGATAATGATGGAGCATGAATTAGGATTCAGATATGATACTGCCTGTCTAGTAGGAACCTGTGCTGTCTAATTCCTAAGGATTCCTAGAGCCCTCTTTTTTTTTTGTTTTTTTCGGTACGCGGGCCTCTCACTGTTTTGGCCTCTCCCGCTGCGGAGCACAGGCTCTGGACACGCAGGCTCAGCGGCCATGGCTCACGGGCCTAACTGCTCCGCGGCATGTGGGATCTTCCCGGACCGGGGCACGAACCTGTGTCCCCTGCATCGGCAGGTGGACTCTCAACCACTGTGCCACCAGGGAAGCCCAAGCCCCTCTTTTTGAAACACTCTTTGGATAAGCTGCTTCAATCCATATGACTTTTCTAAGTTTGTACCCAAAATTACCCCCAAAACGTGCCCCAAATTTAGGGATATTTGCAGTGGGCTGGGGAAACAAATTTTAGTAGTCGCTATCTCCAGTCTAATAAAAATAACAATGGTGATACCAAAATATAGCTGTGGACATTCTTTTCTTTGTTCCTGTGGTTATCTGCCTTGTTGCCCTTTGCCTGCCAGGTTAATAGCACATGCCTGCAGATGAAGCAGGTGTGAAAGACTCTCTGTCCTTGCCGCACTTCTTCAGATCCCCTTCGATCCTTGGCATGAATAACACTAGATCACTAAGGGAATCAGAATTCTTAGTAGCGTGGGCGGGAGGGGGCTCTTGCTCAAAGGACAGAGCTAGGTGGGGGCTGTGGGTGGTAAAGGGCTCCGATTTGCCAAAAACACCCTGAAGCATTGTGCAGGGCCCGAGTACCCTGAAAGCCACTTCACGTTTTATCGCTGGTTCTCTCTTCCTGTTGTGGAATCTCTGGGCTACTTTCCTTGCAATTCAAAGAATTGTTATGAAAATAAGTCCTGTCCATGATTTGGAACATAACACAGCCATCCATGTTAGCCAAGGACACTTTGTTAGAGCCAACCTACATGGTCTTACCTCAGGAATAGCATTGCCCATCACCAGCCAGGCCTTCTTACCCAGGGAGAGGAAGTAATTACACAGTAATACTGCATGCTCTTCTTCGTCTCCTGCCAGGAGATCAAGAAATTGCTGACCAAAATTAAAAACAAAAAATTATGTTGCATTGACTGACCGCTTCATTCTAGATTGGCTGTATAGGATTTTAAAAAGTCACTGTTAAAATTAGTACCTTCAAGGATGAGATCTATTTAAAAAGGTTTTTCCAAATGTTGGTACTGTGTTGTTAATTCATTAAAATAAAAAAACCCGCAACACTTTTAGTCGGACATGGTATTTTCTCTGACATCGATGACATGATTTCTAGAATCAATTATGGGGTGAGGTGGGGGAGACAAATTTCAAAGTTCCACGTTTTATTTTGAACTTAAATATGGTAGCTCCCTGTGTATGAAACACTTTTTCTTTGTGAAGACGTTATTTTCTAGAGCAGTTTTAGGTTCACAGCAAAGCTGGCAGGAAGGCACAGAGATTCCCCGCACTTAGTTGCCCCCCACAGGTACAGGCTCCTCCACCATCAGCATCCCCCGCCAGGTGGCACGTGGGTTACAACTGATAAACCTACCCTGATGCACCATGATCACCCAAAGTCCATAGTTTATACATAGGGTTCACTCCTGGTGTTGTACGTTCTGTGGGTTTTGACAAGTCTGTCATTACATTATCATGCAATGTGTTTTCACTGCCCTAGAAGTCCTCTGTGCTCTGCCTGTTCACCTCCTGTCCTCCTACCGTGGCCACCACACTGTTTTAAGCGTATTGCATGCATCAATTCATTTGATCCTGGAACAAACCTTTGAGGGCGATACTCTCATCTTCCCATTTTACAGATGAGGAAAGTGGAGGCACAGAGAGATGAGGCAATACCTAGGAAGTGGAAAAGCCATTCTGGCTCTGGAGCACATGAAATATATTCTATTCTTTGTATATCTTCTTATAGATATCTTGAGGTTGTAGAAATTTTATCTCTAAAATTGTCAACATCATGTTGCCAAAATATATTGGGGAGCAAGAAATTTAAAATGTACTTCAGCTTCTTCCTTTTAGAGCTATCCTTCAAAGGGAGTTGTATACCACAGTTCAGTTTTATGCAAACACAGCACAACATGAGATCCAGAAGCAGAATGAACACCAGTGATAATACATGTTTGTTTCATACTACTGAAGACTCATTTGGAAGTTTATGTAGCATACGTTGATTGTAAGTTCCATGAGGTCAGAGGCCATTTTATTTTGGTCATAGCCAGAACTAAGTACAGTGTCTGACATGTGATAGGTGACCAAGAAATACATACTGAATAATGACATGCCTTTAGAAGCCCATAAATTAAGGAATATGCAGTTTCCAAAGCCCACACATTAAGGAATATGCAATTTCCAAATGTAATAGAGAATGTGATTTTGATTATTTTATGAATAAAATTGGGATGTTGTTAAGGTAACATTGGGGGCATAAATTAGCATTAAGACATCTGAAGTGGTTTTGTGTGTGTGGGTGCGAGTGTGTGTGTGTGTGCAAATAATTTTTTTGTTTAATTTCTGAATTTTGGGCAAACTGAACCAGGAAGAAAAAAGTACCTCAGAATTTAGCTCATCCTGTTAAACAGGTGGCCGTGTAGATTTTTATAATGACTAATGAATGTTGCAATTTAAACTTATGCAAGCCATTTACTAATGTTCTGTGAAATCAGCTCAAACTAGTAAGCCTGTGAGGGAGAACTACTTACATCAGATGTGCTCCACAGGTCACAGATGCCAGCAAATGAAACAGTGTCAGGCAAGAAAGGAATCAAAGACACATATCGAGCCACCAGTTCCTGTTTAAACAAAATTAGCTGTAATCATTTTTCTAATAAAATAGAAAGCTGTATCGTCTATCTCATTTCTTGGAAGAAAGTTTCATATATCACAAACATTTATGTGAACAAAATGAAACGAATGCTCACAAGTGCTTACTAAGTGTTGTGTTAATATTATCTCATTTAATCCTCTCCAAACATCCTGAGGAAGATTATTGTTATTATCCATCTTTTACAGATGAAGAAGATGGCTCTTGGGTTTCTTTGAAATGTTCTCATCTTCTTCCCGCCCCCACCCCGACCCCGACCTTACTTTCTGGTATAACAAGACTCTCCAAGATCATCTTGTATTTTCCTTAGCCCAGTCCTGAAAGCAGCCATTTCTCTAAGAAGTCCTGGTTCCTTTTAGAGGGCAGTAGTATAACCAGGATGGGTGCATCACTGTGGTTGTAACTCATTATTTCTGTAATTGCTCAGGAGGTTGAACATCTTTTTATATGCTTATTGGCCTTTCATGTTTCCACTCCTGTGAACTTGTATTCAAGTATTTTGTACATTTTAAAATTGATATGTAGTTAAAAAAAATATATTCTAGTTACTATTCCTTTGTTTATTACATATGTTGTAAATGTACTCTCCTGATTGTGGCTTGTCTTTTCCTTTGTGCTGTTTTTTGTTAACTCAAGTTCTCAGTTTTAATATGGTCAAATTTATTCTTTCTCATTATAGTTACAGTAAGTCCCCTACATATGAACGAGTTCCATTCCGAGAGCGAGTTCGTAAGTCCAATTTCTTCGTAAGTCCAACAAAGTTAGCCTAGGGACCCAACTAACACAATTGGCTGTATAGTACTGTACTGTAATAGGTTTATAATACTTTTCACACAAATAATACATAAAAACAAACACACAAAATAAAGAAAACGTTTTTAATCTTATGGTTCAGTACCTTGAAAAGTACAGTAGTACAGTCCAACAGCTGGCATACAGGGCTGGCATCGAGTGAACAGGCAAGAAGAGTTACTGACTGCAGGAGGGAGAGGGGGTGGGAGATGGTAGAGCTGAAGGATCGTCAGCAATAGGAGACAGAGGGCAAGCTGCAATTTCACTCACGCCTGATGCTGATGACACAGGTTCTGGTTCCTTGCTGGAACCAGATGCACGTTCACACCTTTGAAAGTTTGCAACTTGAAGGTTCGTATGTAGCGGACTTACTGTAGTGCTTTTTTCTGGCTTGTTTAAGGAACTTCCCACCTCAGGTCATAAAGATAAAAATGCCTCCCATATTTAAGTACTCAATCTATCTGTTGAATGGTGTGAAGCAGGAATCTATTTTTTTTTCCATATGTAAAATCAATGATCCCAATACAATTTATGTAATAGTCAATTTCTACTAATTTCCAATGCCAGCTTTGTCATAGATCAGGTTTGAGTGGGTTAATATTTGAGTAGACCTATTCTGGATTTTTAAATTCTCTTCCATTTTTCTCTTTGTTATTTGTGTTCAATACCATTTTACCTGAATTACTACAGTCTCATAAGTATCTGGATATGACGTGGCAGATCTTCCCACTGAGTTCTTTCTCTTCAGGATCGTCTTTGCTATTTTTTTGCCCTTTGCACTGCTGCATAAATATTAGAATCAGCTTGCCAAGTTCCACTACAAACTGTTTTAAAAATCTAGTTTTACAGTCTTTGTCTTTTAACTGGAAAGTTTAATCCCTTCACTTTGTGATTATTGGTAAATATTTAGACTATTTCTACTACCTTATTCTGTGCTTTTTATTTTTTATTTTTCGACAGTTTTTTCTTGTTTTTTCCCCTCCCCACTCTCTTTACCCCATTTTGTTATTTTATCTTCTGCTGGTTTTGAAGATATACTCACTTTTTAAGATTCTTTTAAGTTGTTAATCTAGAAGTTTCGATATGAATATTTAACTTAAAACTCTAAAGTTAATAAATATCTTTGCCCTCATCTTGGAAAATACAAGGGCATTAAAATACTCTCATAGATCCTGTCCTGACACGTATACATTTTTTTTCAGGATTTTTGTTTTATCTTGATTTTTCAACCACATTGCTTTTATTATTACTGTGAAGACAATGCTTGTTGATTTATTCACTAATTTCCCATTTTCTTTACCTATCATTATGTGTTGCATCTAGGATTTTCTGAGAACCTTCCTTCTCTTTATATTTTTTAGAAATTCCTTAAGTGAGAATCTTTTGGTTGTAAATTCTCCCAATGTTTGTGTGAAAGATAGTTTCACTGGATATAAATTACTAGTTTGATGACTATTTTCTTTTAGCCTTTTGAAGATGTCATTCCATTTCTGGCTTTCATTTATGCAGTAAAAAACCTGTTAGTTTAATTACTGTTCCTTTTTAGATAATCTGCACTTTCTCTCTAGCTGCTTTAAAGATCATCTTTGTTTTTTTTGTTCCCTATTATACACCTAGATTTTAATTTCATTTTATTTATCTTGTGTGGGATTCATTGGGCTTCCTGAATCATTGTTGTCTTTCATCAAATCTTGAAAATTCTCAGCTCTATCTCTTTGAATATTGCTTTTCTCCTTTTAAACACAATTTGGTTCCCCTCCATCCTCCATGTCTCTTAATCATTCCTTTATGTCTTCCATTTTTTTCTGTTTCTGTGCTATACTCCAAGTAGTTTCTTTGCCTGTATATTCATGAATTATCTCTGTATTTAACTGTATTTAATTTAACTCTGTATTCAACTATATTTGATGTTAGGTTTAAACTGTTTGTTCAGTTTCTAATTTTAACTCTTCTTTATTTCTACAAGTTCCATGTAGTACTTTTAACACGCTGTGTGTCAGTTCTAATAGTCTATTGTCCTTTTGTTATATTTTCAATTCCCTAGATTTCTTAAACTTATTAAACATACCTATTTTATATTCTGAATCTGGTAATTTGTGTCCTGATTCTGCAGAATGTTGTTTCTGCTAACTCTTCCCTTCTTCATAGTGACTTATTTCTTCATTGATGATCTTTTATATGTATGTTCATGTTGCTTGGAACTTTTTCTGTGGAATTTTTTTGAGGCTGCATTTAAAGGATGTTCTCCTAGAAGAATTTGGGTTTGCTCTGACAGGGACTTAGGGGCATTACCAATAGGGAATTCTTGAAATTAAATTTCGATTGAAGTTTTTTGGGGTCCTACAGGTAGTGTAAATTTCAGTCCCAAGTGTGAATAAGTACAGTTTAGTGATTAGGAATTCTTAGGAGAGACTTTTTTTTTTTCTCTTCCATCCAGAGTCAAGGCTGAGACAGGCAGGTTTTCTTCTGCAGGGCAGGGTATTTCCTAGTTTACCTACCAGTGAGTTTACACTTCAAGGGTCCCAGCTCCGTGGCTGAGTCTCTAACCCAATGCTCCAGCACCATGCATTACCTCCCATCTCCAGCAACCTTGAGGCCCATTGAAACCCAGCTCTTGGCATTAGGAATTATGGGTGACCCCAGAGCAAACACTATTTCAAGCCCTCACCCTTGTGGAGTCTTGCTTTCCTGTTGTTTCCTGTCTCTGGGTTTTCCTCCTCATCTTATTTCCATTTCAGTCATGATTTAAAACATGTTTTAGATATTTTATTCATCACTCTTAAGTGTTCTCTACTGGGAGAAGTTTTCTGCATATCTACTCTGCTAGAGAGAATAGAAGTCCCTGTTTAGGTTTTTAATAAAAATTGATTAATAAAAAAGTAAATGAAATGTAGAACACAATGTTTATTTGTTTTTTTAATATATATCTATATCTGCAAATAGGCATATCATTACCCTGTTCCTAAATTACTAAATTAATGACTTATTAGCAGCAATTACTCTCTATACTATCCACTCGCCAAAGACAGTTATGGGTTACCGTGTCCACTTAAGAATAGCCCATTCAGCATACAGTTCTGTTCGTGTGAGATTGCGACGGGTATGGTGCTTTGCAGGCAGAGAATGATGCATGAGTATTTAATGGCCTGGTATGGATGTGCTTTACGGGGATGGCCCACATGCTGTGCATACTTAAAGCTTGGAAATAATTTTTGCTTAATTTGAATTTAATGATGCTTACAGCATTAAATATAATACTGAGTAGTTATCTTGGTATGATAGAATGTGCACGAGTTCTAAGTCAGAGGTCTAGGTTCAAATTCTAGCAGAGTTATAGAGAATACATAATGAAAACATGTCTGTATAAGACATTGTGAAAGTGTAGAGCATCTTCCAAATTTTAGTTTTCCAGCACCCAATGTAATGTCAGGGACACAGTAAGCACTCAATAATTAATTGTTCCCTGAAAGAATGGACTAAGGATTATTATCCTCACTGGCACCTTCAGACTTTTCTAAAGAAAGTAAGCCTCATGGTACTAAAGGAGTTTTAATCATTACTTTAATCATCAATGATCTTGATCTAGTTATTATCCTAGGTACTATGAAATATGGTAATTAAGAGGGCAATATACTGAAACTTTAAAACCTTTTTAGCACCAACACCAATTGGCTGTGAAATACTTACTGCTGTTGCCTGGGGATTGTTGGGGTGAGTGTTAAGGAGCTCCTGAGGAGGATTTAAAGGCTTGAGATAACGAGTAATGAAGACGGTTTTCCCGCAAATGTCAACCACTCTTGTAAGGCACTGACGATTTGGAAACTTTAAGGCACATTCAGCTTGAAACTTCTCAGTTGCTTGAAGCAATTTCTCATCTTCCTGAGAATCAAACTTCAAAAATAAAGACTCCATGGAGTTTGTATATCATTACAGGAGATACAGTAGAACCTGTTCAGATCCCACAGTCAACATGAACTCAATGTGTGCTTCAGGAAGTATGATTTAGTGACCCCCTTACAAAATTGTCAGGCCCCAGTGTTCCTGAAGCTTTATTTAATTATATTTATAATTTAAAAATTAGATGGATTCATTAAACACTTAAAATATATTCACCAGCATTGAAAGAAAGTAGTCAACAGGCAAGCAGCCATATGGAAATTATTGGATTAATAAAGCAACATATAAAAATTAAACTATGATGTACTACTTCTGATTGATGAGACCAAGCAATTTTGTGTATTTTGATGTTGGTTTTAGAGGGGAGAGGGCTCAGAAATCAAACATCTCAAATGCAAAGGTAAAGCAACTCATGTTAAAAGGACAACAAATTTACAAGTATATATGGATGTGTTAAAAAGTTTTAAATCTATAGCCACCATACTAAATAATAGTAATGGGTCTCAAGGTAAAAGGAAGCAGAACTCGAAACGTCAAATGTATAGTAGTTATTTTAAGTGGTTCTCTGATCCAGATGAGCCAATTCCCAGACTTTTTTTTTTTTAACATCTTTATTGGAGTATAATTGCTTTACAATGGTGTGTTAGTTTCTGCTTTATAACAAAGTGAATCAGTTATACATATACACATGTTCCCATATCTCCTCCCTCTTTCGTCTCCCTCC
>NC_041220.1:101609865-101626976 GCF_002837175.3 Physeter macrocephalus
TCTTTATTGGAGTATAATTGCTTTACAATGGTGTGTTAGTTTCTGCTTTATAACAAAGTGAATCAGTTATACATATACATATGTTCCCATATCTCCTCCCTCTTTCGTCTCCCTCCCTCCCACCCCTCTAGGTGGTCACAAACCACCGAGCTGATCTCCCTGTGCTATGCGGCTGCTTCCCACTAGCTATCTATTTTACGTTTGGTAGTGTATATATGTCCAACTCAAAGCAGCTGAAACAGAACAGATTTCAATTGTCTCTGGACATAGGTTGTCATTTTTCCTTCAAGCCATTGCTGAAACGTAGCATGGAAAAAAGCAGATATTTAAATGTTTTTACAAGATTTTTGTTGTTTAGTATAAAAATTTATGTATGGTTGCTTACATTTCCAAGGATTTTAAGACAAACTCAAAATTTTATTAGAAAATCAATTTTTAGGTAAGATTTACATGCTAGGCAGTGCTTGAAAGTTTTGTTTGTTTGTTTTCGAGGAGGGAAATACATCTAGATATCCCCTTCATACTCTGCTTTACTTATTTTAGCATTTAAAACTGCTGATATATTTGTTTACTCTGTCTCCCTCATAGAGTAAGATTCTTGAAGTCAGGGATTTTGTTTTGATCTAGTTTTTTACCTTCACTATTGAGGATACTACACACATAATACATAGTACATAGTAGGCACATGGTAAGTGTTTAATGAATGTTGTTGAATGAATGAATGAGAGCACAGAGAACATCCCATTACTTTTTTATGACTTTTAATAGGATCTAGAATACTGAATTGTTCTTGGCTTCTCTTATATTGGAGCTGGACTGTGGCTCCTGTTTCTAATTTGATTGCTGTGTCTTAAGATATATGCTGTATATTCTTCATGGGATGTGCCCTGACATCTGAATCCTAACATTATCATCATTGTCGTCATTATAACCACCTACTCAGCACAGTGCCAAGACATGGTAGCTACCGAATAGGTGTTATGATGAAGACATAAATTAATGAAAAAGGTGAGCTTACAAGACTTTGGTATGGATGTATACAGACTCTAGGGTATAAATAATTGTAACTTTAGAAAGACTGAGAATTATGAAACGAGGGTGGTGTGAAGAACAGCACTCTTTTGAATTCATCCCTGTTTCCTTTAAACTCATTAATTTACATATGCATCCAATTATTTGAAAAACGTTTGCTGAAAGTCCAAAGAGTTCTAGGCAGTCTGGATAAATGTATATGAAACAGACCCCTCAAGAAACTTCTAGTCTGGAGGAGAACATTAATAACAATCAGGTGCTTGAAACACTTGACCAGAGATCCTATAGGGATAGACACCGTATGCTATGGAAGCCTTAAAGAGAGGCAGCTATAGGCAGTGTCCAGAAAGAACAGTAAAAATCTTGAATCAGTACTGACTACTTCCAAATTGAAAAAAGTATGTATAAAACTTTTTCTACCACTTGGACCTGGATGTTCTGCTGTGTATTTTGACTCTGTAGTTAGTGCTTCTTGGGAGCAGGGCCCATGTTTCAATCATTTTGTGTTCTTCTCTGCACTGAGCATGCATAATGGAAGCATTTAATAGGTATCTATTAATGGTCATTAATACTTGTTTAGACCACAAGGATGCCATTTAATGGATTGAAACAGTAATTTAAGGGTAGTATGCCATGTTGGTAATCTAAGAAGTACCAAGCAAAAGCTAAATACTAAAAGGATTTGGGTCGTTTATTATGAAACAAATAAAGGTGGAACCGACAAATTCACAATTAGATTCAACATGAAATATGGAAGATTCTTAACTGGCTCAATTCTTTAACTTCTAGGTTAATGTAAAGATTTACAGAAAACTGAGTGGGTTTATTTTCCCTTTGAATACCTACACTGTGGCAGCTCCACTGACCAGAAATAATTGTCCCAGCTACACTGTTTCTGTAAGAAGCAACTCATGGATTTTACAGATGTGGAAACAGTGGAGGTAGCTCCCAGTATGCAGGTGACATTCAGACATGTGACTTCCTGACTCAGAGCTAAATAAGAAACTTTCTGACAAAATGAAATGGGCCAAAAGACAAAGGTAGTTATTCTTCATGAACTGCAGACATCTGTAGTTCATTGCCAAGGGATCACACATACATTAGGACCCAGCAGCTTCCATAAGGTGGCAGAGGACAGAAGCAGGTAATTAAAGCGTGATAACTATTGGCTGATGAATAGTAAAACAAAATGCTTGGTACCTTTTTCAGCATGTCACTCATCTATCAGAAGCAAGAAAGAAAAAAGAGAAGGAATAAGAGGAAGACTTCATTAACAGACATAATCTATTTTAAAAAACTTTTGTTTTTATCGAGACAGAGGAAAGTAGGGGATGTTAAGAGTTTCAGGAGTTGCTACTGATTTTTTAGACAGTTCCATGAGTAAATATCTTTAAAAAATTGTATGGAATGGTTCAGCATGGGATGATGTGGAGGGAAGACTCTAATGGGCTAATCCTGGCAGTTGCTGTTAAGTGGAAAAACAATTCCAGGTTGTGGTCCCTACTATTTAGGGCAAGAGCTTCTCTCTCCTTTCTGCCACTGTGTGTTTAGGACGCCAGGATCCTGTCAGTGCACAAGTCTTCCTTATCAAGGAGCAGCAGAGTCTGCCTTCCAGAGGGGTTTTCTTACGCCCTCATTTTGGAGGTCTGAGAGAAATGCCACATACAGCCACAGCGGGGCAGTGAAAAGCCACCAAAGGCAGCAGCTGACAGCCTAGATATCTCATTTTAAGGAAGGAAGGCCGTAGGACCCTTAAAGCTCCTGCAGTAGAAGGTCAGTGCCTGGGAAGAAGGCCAAGTGCAAAGGCACCTCTGGTTTTCAGCTTTTCAGCTTTTCAGCCCCAGTCACAGACTGCTCTCCCGTGGTTTGGAAGCTCACCTCCAGGTGGAGTACTAACTGACCGCTTTTGCTTCTGTTAAGAATGCATAGAACTAGCAAAATCATCTTTTCTCTGGGAGCATTTTTCTGTGTAAACACGCTTTTTGACTTTCTCTTGAATTTGTACATGAAGAAAAGCATTCCGAACATGTTTCCCTTCCTAGAAATATATTGAAATGTATATATTCTAACATGTGTTTTGGAGAACATATTTGTCACAGCTTTAGTGACAAAGGCTAGCATATAAGGTTAATTTGAATTTCATAGATTTGTTTTTCCAACAATCCTTCATGTTTTCCTGCAAATGCCTTGCAAATAGGAAAGAGTGATAGTATTTTTCTCTGTGACCCAAACTGTAATAGTGAAAAAGAAACAGAGGAAGGTGCTCATTTTTTTTCATCTCTGTCTGAGTCTTAATTACAGTGGATAAAGAGTCAGCATAATAATTTGGGCAGTATAGCTTAGTAGTTAACAATTTGGAATTTTTATTTGCTTTTTAGGCAGCTATATTCCCAGCGCCTAAAAAATGCCTGTCACACAGAAGATGCTCAGTAAATATTTGTTGAATATGTATGATTTAAAGTCAGACAGATGTTTAATTGTTAGTGCTGCCATTTACTTCCCCAGGGTGAACTTGGACAGTTCAGCCCCATTTTCCTCATCTCCTAGTTGAAGACCCACCATACAAGACAACTGTGAGTCTTCAGAGAGAGGACACGTGTCAATGTTTGACAGAGTGCTCAGGACAGAGTGACAACTCAGCACATGTTGTTGTTGGTGGTGGTTGCCATTACTGTATTAGTTTATAATAATAAGAGGTCATGATCAATCTTTCTCCCAAGTCTGATAAGGGCAGTATGCATCAATGCTGCACAAGTATGTTACATTAAGAAAGTATCTCCCAATTCTGAAGGTTGGGAAACAGTTGCTAACAAATAGAAGTTCTAGAAATTCTTTTTCTCTAGAGCTGTGCAAAATTAGAGTACTTGTGCATATACTTACTTGTTTCTGTCCGAAGGCACTGAAATAAACTGTGGTGAACCTTGAAGGTCCCCTGGTTTTATGATCCTACGAATTGATTCAATATACAACATGACCAGGGACTTGAGGTCAGATTTAGAAATTCATTTCAGCACGCTTGCCAGTAAGTGTCAAGATAATAAAGCAATCTGCTTTTCTACTTTCTTATTTCATTTTCTACCCAATGAGAAAATTCTTCTAAAAGTAGAGCCTGTTTATATTTGTTTTGCTTTGCTAAAAGTTTAAATTGCTGATTGACCTAATTATTGACTCAATGAAGTACAAACCCACACAGCTGTTCTCTAACCTTCATTCTGTCCAAACCAAAAGAGTAATAAATGGATACTGAAGTAAGGAACCCTCTGCTTGTGCCATTCAGTACAATTTTATAAAAGCATGGCCTAGCAAGCATTTCTCAGGTTTCGTCCGCGTCAGATATGCGATTCCAGAGAGTATGCAGTTACCTTTTCTCGAACTGACTCCCCAGGAACCAGCTGAGGCTCCAAGGTAATGAACAGGGTGATGTAGGAGCCTTCACTCAGGCTTCGGACAGCGTCAAAACCTCGCTCAATAATCACACTTCGCTCCTTACTGTAGCCCAGAAGAACTGGGGGAATATTGATTTTAAATGTCCCATCAATCTGTGAAGAAAATACAGTTCTGTAAACATCCTGGTGATTTTCCAACAGAAGTTCAAAGGTAAGTGTCAACTCCTCATCATTTGATGAATTCAGTAAAAACTGCTCAGACTGCATTCAGGGCCCACCCCGTCTCTCCAGGCTTGTCTCCTTAAGCTGTCACAGCAAGGGCTCTCTCTTTCCCTGCCTTCTTTGCTTGGTTCATTGGAACATGTGCTAGTTATGCAAGTTGATTCCAAACCTAGGTTGCCTGTGTTCAAATCCTGGATTAAACTCGAAGTGACTCAGCTTGTGCATTTGTAAAAAGGAGATAATAATAGTATCTACTTTGTAGAGTAATTATGTATGCTGAATGGATTAATAGATGTAAAACACTGAGAAAAATGCCTGTCCTGTGATAAGTGCTCAAAAAGTGTTAGCTGGCAGCCAGTCCCCTTTTCTGGGATGCCTCAGCTTCCCATCTCCACCTTTCAGAATTTTAATCATTTTTCAAGGCTCAGGTCAGATGTTATCTCCTTCATGATTTGTTTTATCTCCACCAGCCTTACATACAACTTGCTTCTTTCATTTATTGCATTGACACATTCTGCCAGACTTTACTGTTGTGTGCAAATTTATCATGTTCTTTTAGATAATTGTTCTTTGCAAATAGAATCTGTATTGTGCTCTTTTTTGTATCACTCATCTCCAATATATCACAGTGTTTTGTATACACAGGAGGTGCTCAATAAATGTAGGCTGAACGAATTACAAGCCTCTTACATAAAATGACCTAAATTATGTAGAGGTTCAAAAAGGCAGAAGTTTTTACTCCTCTGTAGTCAAAGCAACAGTAAGTTTATGGAAGACTGTCTAGTACTACAAAACTACTCAGGGCTAGACTTTGAAATTCACAGATTTTCAAAGAATCCAATTTTTATTTCAGTGAATATGCCCTCTAGAGAGGAATGAAGGAAGCTCTTATTTATTTTCCTCTTTACATTGGTGGAGTTCCCGCAAAGCCTGTACCCAGGCAGATGAGAGGGTACAAGGAGAAGAAGAGTATAAATACAGTGCCATATAAAGTACAGCTGAAATAACTGGGCACATCTGGTCTGTAGAATAGATAGATGAGCCAGGAGGGAATGGACACTGTCTCCAAATAGTTGAAGTGTAAGAATTTAAGACAGAGTCTCTCACCCTGGGCACTGTTAATGTTTGGGGCCGGAGAACTCTTTGTTATGGAGGGCTGTCCTGTGCATTTTAGGGTGTTTGCAGCATTCCTGCCTCAATACACTAGATACCAGTTGCACCCCTACTAGTTGCAACAACCAAAAAATGTCTCCAGATATTGTCAAATGGCCCTGGTCGGTTCATTAAGAGCATGAGCTTTGGAATCAGACAAAACTTTTAAAATGACAAATGTGATAAAATCATTCTCAAAAGCAATATTGAGATGTATAAACTCAGAAGTTGAATAGGTCTCTCTACTTTTACCAATCTCCTTCTTCAAGGATAAGCCAATGTAAAATGTTGGAAGTTGGTAAAAGTTGAATCCCAGATCTGCTGTAAACTTTGGGACTTGAGTAGTTACTTACCTTTCTAGGCTTCTGTTTTTTCATCTATAAAATGGGGATAATAATGTCTATTGAGCTGTTGTGAGGTTTAATTAAGGTGACATATAAACTAGCTAGAAATGGCATATATCAATAATATGCACCTGATAAATATAGTTATTCCTATTATTATTACCAAATTAGGAGTCTCCTTGTTTTGTGTAGCTCCAAACCAGGACCTATGAATGGGGGTCCCAGGGAGGAATTTAGCTTATGGCACAGTTTAAAGAAGAAATTTATGACAGAGATATTGGAAAGAGAGCAAGCGACCTTATGAGGTAGTAAGGTCCCTACTTCTAGAGAGTATGGGTATTACTAGGATATAGTAAAGGAGATTCATTTATCAAGAAGGAGTCTGGAGTAATTACTTCTGAGTACCCTTCCAAATGTGATGTCAAATAACATGGGCAGTTTGATTTGCAAAATGATGTGCTCTTTAAAATTGTTTTCATTTCAAATCTATTCGAAGAGGGAAATGTAAAATTTTTGGCACGGATATAGCTGCAGCATCACCTGTAGACAGTCCCTCTGGTCTAGGGAGGATTGCAATTCCAAATGATTCTTGAAATTCCAACCAATCCAAGCCTCTTGCACTTGAGTTTTATTCTTGGCCTTGCTTGAGACTGTAACCCAGGCAGCATTTGCTTTATGTGGTCATCACATGTGGACTTAAACTGTTTCCTCTGTAGCTGTGTGAGATTAACACAGTCTTCGGCTCAAAGCCTCCTGTTGCTATGGATTTAATACTGGGATATTAAAGCCATTTCAGAATCTTTAACTGTCTCAGATTAGAGCTACTATGCCATTCAAGAATTGTTAACCTAATGGATCCCCTTAAGCAAAATCGTCAAACTCTGAAGAATGGTGTTTTAGTTGAGCAAGTCGCTACCAACCATTTTTAATTTTTGAAATAGTGAGGACTCTGGAAACATTAAAGCACTTGATTAAAATGGGCCATCAACTGGCCTGGTTGTTTTCTTCAAGTTATTTTCAGGCATCTATCCACTCCACTTCTGTCATTTTTGACAAGTTTCTACTTTGTCCTACCTTCTTCACTTTCATTTAAAAGTTAAAAAATTCTCAGATTGGCAAAGTTGTACGTTAACTACTAACTGTAAGGAAGATAGATGTTTTAATAAGTCATGCAAATATGACAGAAGATCAATGGCTTTATATAGTGATTTTTATCTTTCCAATAGTGGCCTTTCACATAGGTTCTCTCAGTGTTAAGGGTATACTTCCACAAAAAAACCTTTAACAGGAAAAATGGATAGAGCAATTCCCTGTTCCTGTGAAATTCTTACTTTTGATGCTTACCCTTGCCTGGAGATATATCGTGCTAAATGGAATTTTCACACATCCCAACCAGTGTCTCTCAATACGGGTGTGGATTCCACTTCCTCTTTCACGGTCATCCTAAAGGAGGGGTAGGAAGTAATAATTGTTTAACAACTCCGGATAGGAAGTAGGAAAGCAGCAGGATTTTAGCTGAAAGCACGGTAGGTTTAGGTTAAACAGATCTAAGTCACATTCTGGTTAAGACTGTTAATAGTTCTGTGACCCTAGGAAAGTCATTTAACTTCTCTGAACCTCAGTTTCCTCATCAATAAATTGGGGATTTAACAATCTACTTTGTAGGGGTATTTTAAAATTAAGACAATGTATAAAAAGCTCCTAGTACAATTCCTGGATCATAGCAGACAGTCAAGTTGAAAATTAAAAAACTGGTTCTCTTCCTCCCTTCTTTCTTTCCCCATTTTTTTTTTTTTTTTTTTTTTTTTGGTACGTGGGCCTCTCACTGCTGTGGCCTCTCCCATTGCGGAGCACAGGCTCCGGACGCGCAGGCTCAGCGGCCATGGCTCACGGGCCCAGCTGCTCCGCGGCATGTGGGATCCTCCCGGACCTGGGCACAAACCCGTGTCCCCTGCATCGGCAGGCGGATTCTCAACCACTGCGCCACCAGGGAAGCCCTCTTTCCCCATTTTTATGTCAGGTTTCAAATATTTCAAATTTGGGGGTTGATGGGGCTCAGGGCAGGCTGCCCCCAAATATGCCAAAGTGGCATATGGATTACTTTGAATTCAAGTTACTTGAAAAGCAGCTGGTGCAAGAACACTCTGACCCTCCTTTGTCTGCAGAAAGCAGGAAATAAATCTCCTGTGTGAAAGGTGCCCTCCCTGCACCTGGGCGTAGAGAGAGACATCCTTATCACCAGAGACAGGGAATCCAGGGTTGAGGAGGCTGTACAAACAAATCTTCTTATTTCTTTACTAATTTACCCAAAATCAAACATCTATGTCTTGTCAATTCTTCACATATTTATTGTTTCTTTGTCTAAAAGGTATAAAAGCTGTCTGTTTTGGTCACTTCCTAGATCGTATATCTATGAGACCTTTGTACATACAAAATTAAACGTTGTTTATTTTTCCCCTGTTAACCTGTCTTGTGTCAATTTAATTATTACAGCAGCCAAAAGAACACACAAGCGTAAGGGGAAATTTTCTCCTCCCTGACAGGACTTACACAATGGGTAGAGGATAGGAAAATGAATACAGACATCTTTCTCAAAAACATGAACTTACCTCTAAGACATCATATAGAACTTCATCAAAAATGTTGATGAACACGTCATCTTTCACTGACTGCAAACTGGTGGTGCTGTAATCCCCATTGGGGGCCCTGCAAATGGGCACCCATGATCAGGGAGCATGAAAAGAGCAAAAGAGAAATAATGAGTACTCAAATGTCCAAACTGGAAAAATACCTGAATATGAGCATAGATAGGAGGATGGCAGTTGTCTCATTTAAAGGATTTCTCTAGCACAGAGACCCTATAACGTAGTACCTATACTCAAATGGCAAGGCAGTAGACTGCAGGTTCCGTGCAGAGACAAACCCTTTTGCTGGCTTGTCCTGGTGAGTCTCACATCATCTCCCAACCGTGGTGAGCTTTGCAAGGAGCCAGCTGGCTACATACAACGTCTCCAGCTGATATTGGTGCTGGTATGTGGACTTCCTAAGCAACTGGGCTCTGGAAGGTGCTTCTCTGTCAGACCATTCCCTGGTCATAAACCTCCTATTGTTATGTGGCTGGTTGGATGGTCCCTGCTTCCCATTCACTTTCCCCACAGATAAGTAAAGCAAGGTAGGGGTGAGGTTCATCTCCTATAACATCACCTGCTCTGAGTCCAGCCAGGCCTGTCCCAAGCAGGCCTCTCCATGGCATGGCTCAAGACCAGGCTACTGCATCTATTTTGCTGAGCATTTGCCTTTAACTTTTCTCATTCTTTTTGCTTGTACTATGTATAAGAGTGGTATCTGTTTCTCCCTTCTGACTTAACTAGTTCTAACCCTTGCTCAGTCTCTAATTTACTATTTGGCATTAAGCAAGTCACCTTTCATCTCTTGGTTTTAGTTTATTTTCTATAAAAGTAGAGCACTAGACTAGATAATTTCTGGGTTGCTTCAAGATCTGAAATAATGAGCCTTTTAAATATGTAAAATCATTTAATCAAAAATTTTAAATGCCTATGTATTTCTGACGAGGGAGAAAGCTTAATTTATGGGAACTAGGGAGCTTCAAAATTACTTAAAGCTTCCAGAGTTGGGGAGATGGGGAAGAAAAGAAAAGCAGTGTAGGGGCTGTGGGATTGAGGGGCTGGGAAGCTTGGGCTGTAAGAAGCCAGAGCTGGAGAGGAGTGGGGTGTCCCAACAATGAACCCAAGTTTCGGAAGTTGGATATTTTCCCATTTTATTCTTGATTGGAGTCACTTGTAGAATGAGGAAAATATGCTTACCTAAATGGAAGTTCGAGTTCTTCATTCCAGCTGGGGTTTGGACCTTCAGCTGTAGTTGTATGGCAAATTGTTCGCTGAAATGAAACTTCTACAAAAGGACGTACTAAAACCTTAAAATCAAGAGCAAAGAGTCTGTAACAGTTAGTAGAATTATTTTGATCCTAACAGAGGTAAAATATATTTCTAAATGGTGCGTTTCCAAAGAAAACAAGGCAGAAAACAGACTATGAACTTTCTAGGAAATTCTTAAAAATAGAAGGGGCAAGATTCTAAGTGGCGATCCAGCACTGGGGTAATTTCACCTGGCCAAGGGGGTAGTCAGCACTGTGGGTTGGGCTTTGTGTGGTTGGGGAAGCAGCATGCTTTTCGCTGAAAGTCCTTGAAGATCTCGATGGCTGCTGGAATTTGCTAGGAGAGAAAATGTATGAAAGAAGTAAATGACATGGAAAGTCTAATCATATACTTTGCAGACGGTTTCTCCAAAGATGTATGTTGTTGGTGGCTATGGTGACAGACATACTCTCTAAGCTTGTTGATGCTTCAGAAGTCATTTTGCATGCTCTGGTCCTCCTCAGTCACCTAGTGATTACGAGAGCCTTCCCAACTTTCATCCATAGGCCTGTATATCTGGCTGGAATAGAGGAAAGGGACCTCTTCTCTCTGCTCTCTCATGGGTGCCTTTTCCCCCATAATTGAGAATCTCAATCCCTCTTAGGTAGCAGAATCCTGAGCTTCCTAACCAGCCTGCCCTGCCTCCATCCAATTCTGGTCCTTTCCCACTGTATTTTCTTTGAACATGCACTCTCCAGTAAACATGAGCTACATATCCCAGGTAAGACATCTGTCTCTGGGCCTGCCAAGCATCAATGGAAAAGGTGGTCAGGGATTCCTAGCTTGAGTTAGGATCTATGAGTCTTGCCCTCTTTCCCTTTTGAGCTGCCATTCTTAAAGGGAGAAATGAAGGTCATGTCCAGAGATCTTCTCCCAGATACCTTCCCCCTCATCCCAACAACCCACTTGCATATTTGTTTTTTGTTAATAAATTTATTTATTTTATTTATTTATTTTTGGCTGCATTGGGTCTTTGTTGCTGAGTGTGGGCTTTCTCTAGTTGCGGGGCGCGGGGGCTACTCTTTGCTGCGGTGCACGGGCTTCTCATTGCATTGGCTTCTCTTGTTGCAGAGCACGGGCTCTGGGCGTGCGGGCTTCAGTAGTTGTGGTTCGCGGGCTCTAGAGCGCAGGCTCAGTAGTTGTGGTGCATGGGCTTAGTTGCTCCGCGGCATGTGGAATCTTCCGGGACCAGGGCTCGAACCAGTGTCCCCTGCATTGGCAGGCGGATTCTAAACCACTGTGCCACCAGGGAAGCCCCTGCCTATTTGTTTTGAATTTTACAGTTTGCCAAGTATTTCACATTCATTTGCTTAGCAAAGTACAAATTGTCTTTTTCCACCAGACTGTTTTACCTTTTCACAGAAAGGGTTTCAGACAAACTATAAGGCAATGAAAGTAGAACATTTAACACAACAGCTGCCAGAGAAAATCTTTTCCTGTTTGGAACACTGTCAATTACATTATTACACAAACACTTGTTAAGTACCTACTATACTTTAGGCCCTGTGTTAGACACTGGGGCTGCAAAGGCAAATAAGATAAACTTCGGCTCAAACTAGATAAACAAATAATCACAATATAGTGGGATATATGTTAGACTAGACGGGTGGGCATGGGCCATAAGAGTGCAGAGAAGGAGTTGAAAAATCCTATTTAGTTTAGTTGCAAGGGTAGAAGGTTAAGATTTGCGTGGGTTTAGTGCAGCACTTGATATTTGAACTGACTTGATGAGTTTACACTGAAATGTATAACATATAGGATCAACTATGCTTCCCTGTAATTATTTGAATGAAATGGTTTAACTCTAAAAACTTCATGGAAACCAAAAATAAGAGAAACAGCTACATATCTTTTTTAAAAAAACAGCTTTCCCCCCGACCCCAGTTAAGCTTTAATGCAATCAAGATGAATGCTGGGCTGTGTGGCTTAAGGAAGCAATGCTATGGCACAGATTCAAGAGCTTAAATGGACATTTACATATAAAAAAACACTGAGAATAGCTGGTGATGATCAGACGTTCTGTAATGGGTGGAAGAGTTAGTCAGCAGAAAAATAAAGTAGGGCAAAATAATAGGGGGTGGATAATTTAAAGGGAAGACCCTAGGGACAAAAGATGCCAGAGGCTAGCAGGGTGTGCTTCTGTGATCAGAGAGCTGGATGACCTTGGGCAAGCCACTTACACTCCCTTCATTTCCATTTTCCCTTTTGTAAAATGGAGACAGTAATAGTAGTGAGAAGTGAGTGAAATGATATAAATGAAAGTGCCTAGCATAGTGCCTAGAACACGGTGAATGTACACTAAATTATAGTTTCCCTCATTACATTGACAAGGGCACCAGCAAAGAGAAGTAATTCTTGGTCCTTCCATCTCTGTTCTCTAAGGGGATAAGAAACTTTGGCTCACCTTACCTATGGTGAGGGGTTCCCCATTGCCCCGATGTAATGAAATACAGTAGACATAATTCACTTCTCTGAGCAGATAAAAGAGAAGTCACAGTTTTGTGCTCAAACACAAGTTTCAGAATCTAGAATATACACCTTTTGGGTATCTGCCCAGCTCTCACCCACTTCTCTGAGAACTGTCCCCCATCTTCAGGACAGGTCCTTGTGACCCGCCTCTCTGAGTGTAGGTGACTGGACATGGATCAACACCTGACCCAAGTTAGGACCTTCAGATTCACTCCTGGGAAGCTGACACCTGGTGGGCGGTACCCTGACAGGATGGACCACTTCCATCACACAGAGAAGAATGAAGCAAACCCACAGAGGGAAGCAAGCAAGAGAGCCAATGGGGCCTCTGAAGAAGCCATTTTAATCTTTACTGTCTACCGTGTAGTTTGGCTGTACCTCTTGTTCTTGAGTTCTATGAGATAGTCCCAATAAATCCCCTCTTTACCCTAAACTGACTGATTTGGTTCTCTTACTTGCAACCAATAGGGCCCTGACTTCATCAAGAACCCTCTTCCTCCCTGCCCTCGGCCCCCACAGAGTAACAACTATGTTAAAAACGAGAGTGGGTGGCTCCCCTGGTGGCGCAGTGGTTGCGCGTCCGCCTGCCGATGCAGGGGAACCGGCTTCGCGCCCCGGTCTGGGAGGATCCCACATGCCGCGGAGCGGCTGGGCCCGTGAGCCATGGCCGCTGGGCCTGCGCGTCCGGAGCCTGTGCTCCGCAGCGGGAGAGGCCGCGGCGGAGGGAGGCCCGCGTACCACAAAAAAAAAAAAACAAAAAAAACCCGAGAGTGAACATGCTCTAAAGAGGTTGGATCCTGCACATTCCATCCCAGGGCTGTTCGGAGGGCTCTCACCTTGTCGTTGGCTTCCTCACTGGAATGTCATAAGCCCGGATAATGTTCACCAGCAGCTTTATGTCTCCATCGGACAGGTTTTGGGCTGTCACCTTCTTCCGACCTTTTCTCCTTGGCCTCAGTGGTCGTTTTTGTTCTGCCAGCTTGAAAAGGCTCAGGCCCAAAATGCTAACGATTATAGAACAAGATTAGGATGCTAGGGAAAAGAAAGATCTGGAAAGTCTTGACACAACTTCCCAAACGCTGCCCCAAGGTCCCTCACAAGCCCCTGAAAACTCCTTGTCTTTTTAAGGAGGGTGGAAATTATCAAGAAGTTCTCCCAAGATGGGGGAGAGCCCACTCTGTAGATTATTAACATTCATTTTAACTGCTACCAATCAGAGGATGAAGCTCATGTTCTGGTCCCTCCCTGCACTTCCTGCTTGCTCTCTGCCTCGCTTTTCCACCAGCCCCTCAAACGTGGCCTGTGCTCTCCTACTGTCTGCCTTCGCTCCGGCCAATCCTGCACGCTGAATGCCTCCTTCCACCTTCCTCCTCATCCACCCACTCGGTTGCAGTTTTACCACTCTTCAGGGCCAGTATTTCCCCTTCCCCAGAGGCCCAGCCGCATCAGCCCGAAGGGGGGCTCCCTCTCCTGGGCCCCTGGAGCACGCATTAGCCTGCTGCATTCACATGGCAGCTGATGTTTACAGCCTTCTCAGGCCCTTCCAGGGACACCTCACTCTCTGGAGTTAGGCAAAACTAGGTGTGAATCCTGCTCACCTTGGGCAAATTATTTCGCCTCTTGAAGTCTCTGTTTCATCATCTGTGAAATGGAAATACCTACCTCTTGGGGTTGTTGAGAGGATTTTGTGAGGAGATGTATACAGAGCACCCTGGCACTGGTCTAGCATTAGATGCCCTAACACAGTGACTGTTGAGACAATGACAATGATTATGATGCCAGTGATTATGTTGGAGAATGGAGGGGATGGAGACAGGAGGAAGGGAGGGGGAGGCGGAGCAGGGGCATCTTTCTCTCACATCTCTCTACCTCTCACTGAGGTGACCTCCATTAACACTCCCTGGAAGATGAAAGCAATGCAGTGAGTCACGGGGGAGAAAGGGCCATGGAGAAAACAACTTAATTCTGCCCCAGAGACTGAAAAGAAACACAACCGTGACTGCGTATCAGGAAGCTGACGTTAATGACTATGCCCAAGAGCCACAGAACAAAGCCAGCGGTGCAGAGCTGGCCTCGGGCTGGCACCGCTCAGGCTGCTCTGCTTCCCTGTGAGTATCAGAGCTGGCCAGGCGGCCTGCTGGACTGGAGCCCTCTTTCCAAGAGACACGTGCTAGCCGGGGAGATGATGGCTCCAAGGGGCTTCCGGGGGCTGTTGTTCCCAGTTGCTTCCCAAGGTCTTCCGTCCCACAGAGTGCAGAGGAGCCACCATTTACCAGCACTTCTCTGGTTCAAGCAGAGTGCTAGGTGCCTTACGTATAATATTTCTAATCCTTACAAGTATATTTATCCCATTTTTCAGATGAAGAAACTGGAGGCTCCAAGAGGTGATAGAATTTGCTAAATAGGAGGAGAGGGAGCTGGGGTTCAAAATCAGATCACCGTGACTACACAGCCCAGCTTCTTCTTCTTTTAATATTCATATATATTTATTCATTAACTCATTTAAGACAAGAATAAGCCCATTACATGTTAACATTATATAAAATCATGAAAAATAACTATCCTTTCCAAAACAAAGGGTGTGAGGAGAGTGACACTGTTTTACATTTTTGCAAATCTCTTTTTTGATTTATTGTACGTTTTAATTTATTTTTTATTTTAATTGAGATATAATTGACATATAACACTGTATACGTTTAACGTGTACAGTGTGTTGGCTTGATACATTTATATATGGCAATATGTTACCACTGTAGCATTAACCAACACCTCTATCTATCACTTCAACATAATTATTATTTTTTTTTGTGTGGTGAGAACTATTAAGATCTAGTCTCTTAGTAACTCTGAAGTGTATAATCAGTATTGCTGACTATAATCACTATGCTGTGCGTTAGATCTCCAGGACTGATTTATCTACTGGTGACAGGCTTGTACCCTTAAACATCTCCCCAGTTTCCCCCGCCCCCAACCCCTACTGACCAACATCCTAGTCTCGGTTTTTATTAGTTTGGCTGTTTTAGATTCCGCGTATAAGTGAGAATCATATAGTATTTGTCCTTCTCTGTCTGACTCATCTCATTTAACATAATGCCCTCAAGGTCCATCCATGTTGTTACAAATTACAGCCCATCTTCTTAATCCCTCTTCCTGGGCAGCTACCTAACCCAAACTTGGGGACCTCAGAGAGAAACCTTTGCCGGCGGTCGTGACATGGCATCTCCCTTCTTTTCTCAATACTTTCTCCCTCTCAGAGAGGTGCCTCCTATCATGAGACTTCGCTGCCTCCCTAACAGTCAGCTTGAGAGCATCTTGGTGGCTGGGACCATTATATACAGAAACATTTTAATTTCAAGCCAAGAACAAACCACAATTAAAAGAAGGAAGAACATACCCTGAGCCTTCAGAACTTAATGCAGAAAGTAAAGCAGAAAAAAGAAAAAGAAAGAAAAGAAATGGAAAAACAGCATGAAAAATCATCATCTATTCTAAAGTGTAATTTTCATGACTGAAAAAAAACCAAACAAACACATTCAATGACTGGACTCTGGGCCTGGAATAAAGAGAGAGGGTTTGCATGAATTTATGTGGGCACAGCCTCCCTTCTGTACGAGAATGGAGGCAGAGCCAAAAAAGGGGGCTGCCATGGATTGCACAGTTTTTTGTCTCCTTGCCAACTTGATGGTGGAGAGGAAGTACATGCATAGGAAATGACCTTTTCAGTAGACCAAGAGATTTAATCACAGGGAGGGTCATGAAGTTAATAGACTGTGCAAGCCCACCAGTATAGAAAGTTCTCTTTCATCTTTCATGCATCCACCTCGAGTTGAGACCATTTGAGGATTATTCTAAATGATAGGGAGACAATCAAGCAAATAAACACAGTCAATTCCCAACTTCTATGTAAATATCCATCTTTCCCTGCTGCCCTTGCCCCTCACCAAACACATGGCAGCTCTGTGTCTCCCAGCTGTGGTGCTGGAACCAGACCTCTCCATGCCACCCAGAATCTCAGTGGGCAAGTTCTCAGCCACCCCCACTGCCCTGTGATGGGAGAATAAAGGAGACCCCGGCATAGGGAGGTGAGGAAAGCAGGAGGATGGTGTGCTGGAGGGGATGCTGTCAAAACTTCACGTGACTGGAATGAGAGGAGAGCCAAGGCTGGTGAAGTTCACTTGGAGGTGGTGGGAGGTGAGATGGGGTCCACTGGATGTGATGGAGAGGATCTTGTGTGACTTGTTCTAACAGAAACGCCCCAACTAGTGTAACATTAGGCATTAATCAGGCTTTACCAGTTTCCAGTATTATTAGGGGCCCAAATGCACATCTTACACTGATAAAAATCTTATATTTACAGGAAATTTTTAATATAATACAATACAAATAATTTTAAAAGAAATAACAGGGCTTCCCTGGTGGCGCAGTGGTTGCGCGTCCGCCTGCCGATGCAGGGGAACCGGGTTCGCGCCCCGGTCTGGGAGGATCCCACATGCCGCGGAGCGGCTGGGCCCGTGAGCCATGGCCGCTGGGCCTGCGCGTCCGGAGCCTGTGCTCCGCAACGGGAGAGGCCA
>NC_041220.1:101627029-101634720 GCF_002837175.3 Physeter macrocephalus
TACCACAAAAAAAAAAAAAAAAAAAAAAAAAAAAAAAAAAAAAGAAATAACAAAAAGGTCTCTCTCTTTTTTTTTTTTTTTACCTGATATTGGGAACTTCTTCTTCTACTACCAAATCCGAAAGAAGAAAGTGGTGTTTTGCAATTAGAAAACGATTTATCACTGATTCTCTAACCTGAGGAAAGAAATATGTTTTATTTAAAATGTTCTTGTTCTATGAACGCACACTTCACTGCTCTAATGTCACCTCAGTGCAGCTTTCCAGAACACCTTTACTTTTCTTCGCAGCTCTGACCTCTTTCTATTGTGAATCATCCAGCTTTCCTCACTAGCATAAGCTCCCTAAGGCAAAGGGATTCTGTTTTGTTCTCTGCTATATTCTCAGGACCTGGGAAAATTCCTGGCAGATAAGATCGTAAAATTTAGCTGAATGAATGAATGAACAACTACAAAAAGCAGGACCTGTCTCGAAGCACACACACTTCAGAACTGATTCTGAAGTTCTTCCCCTATTCAAACTGACTTGCTACCTAATTATTCTTTAAATAGAAGACCTCTTAAATGTCATAAATATTCTTTTTTTTTTTTCATACATGAGCTACAGGGTAGATCAACCGGATGAGAAAAATGTACTCTAGCCACTAGAGGGCGTTTCTTATAAGTTAAATTAAAGGAAGGAAGGACAAAAGGATGTTTTGACTTTCTAGTGCAGAAGGGCAGTTAGTATGTCGTTTATAAAACTTCTTTTTTTTATCACTAAGGTAATAAGATGCAAACATTCAAATATTAAAAAAATCATGACTTAGAAAGTTAAGTCCCTTGTAATCACACCCCCTCTTAAGATAACCACTGATAATAAACTGAGACACATCCTAGTGTTTTCAGCGTTTCCTCATTGAATACACTCCCCTTGGTTCCTGAGCTAGTTCAAACTGGATTTTTATCACTTATAATCATGAGTCCAAACTAATACAAAGGAGAACCAAGTAACCGTGTTCCAAAGTTGAAGATAGCTGTTAATCAATTTTAATCTGTAATTATGAGAAAATAAGCCTACAGGGGTTAAGAATAGAGACCTCCCTCCTCCAACCTTAGGATGTTGGCTATTTTTCCCCTATGAGGACTGTTTAAAATGGTTTTCCTTACCTGCTGGAGGTAGTTGGCTACTATGGCCCTGTGGGTATCTATGTGGTCCTTGGTTTCAATTACATTTCTGTCTCGTAACCGTTTCTCATAGTCCTAAAATTAAAAGGAAGCCATGCTTTTATGATTTTAAAATACTGGTACTCTCTCATGCCCTTTTTGAGATTAGAGAATTATTTATCACGTGTGGTTTAAGTCACAGATTATGGTTCTAAATGTGCCTTCTGCTTCCTTCTGAACTTTTGGTTCAGAATTGATCCTTGATGCAGTATCCAGGATTTGGAGTTAGTTGATTGAACTGCCTTATAAGTAGAAGAGAAATCTGTAATTACAAGTTACAATGTTCATGCAGAAAGAAACAGAGATAGTAGAGTCGCTGTAGTTCAAGATGCTAAGCTCACCCAAACACTTAAGCAGGGCCAAAGCCCCTGCTTAATTTTTGCCTTTTATATTTCAAGTAAAGCAATTATAGAAATAGTAAATAGCGTCTGGCTGCAGCTGACTTGGGTCACCTACTTGAAGGAGAGGAATGGCTGCCTCTGGCTTTGTCTTCTTAGGCCACTGCACTTTTCTCTTTTTTCTATCAATAAAATTCCATGGGGTCCCCAGGGAGCTGCCATGTTCCCCTTCACTCCTTCCCTGGTCACAGCTGAATGCCCAGGGTGGCCCCTAACCCAGGCTGGGTGGCTCCAAAGTTGTCCCCAAGATTTTTAAACTCGGGACAAGAGGACACACCTCTCCCTCCTGGCTGAGGCTACTAGATGTGAACTTGGATGATATTGGTGACGAAGTGATCAAATAGAGAAATCTGTCTACAATGGGGGAAAATGAAGTCACCATACCAAGGAAAGCCCAGACAGGATGGCGAAGGAACCTGGCAATAGTTGGGTGTCTTTGAGACACAGATGAACTCCTGTCATTCACATGTTTTAGATGTTTAACTCTATTTTGCGATTTCCTGATCTAATAAACTCCCCTTCGTTCGTAAGCTAGTTCAAATTGGGTTTTTATCCCTTATAATCACAAGTCCAAACTAATATAAAGAACCAAATAACCAAAAATATTCTCCCAGAATAATTTCTGCATGAAAAATCATACAGTCCTGGTATTAACTTCTAATGGCTCTCCCCTTACCTCATCAAACACAGACTTGTCTGGCTTTCACTGGCTTTCCCCATATACACAGCTTATTACCTGTAACTCCTCAAAGGCTCCCTGCTCCCACGCCTGCCAAGTTCCTCCTCTGCCAAGCCTTTGTGCGTCCTGCTGCCCGTCTAGGGTGCCCAGAACTGTTCCCCACTTCCTTCCTGGCCCCCCGCCCCAAGGCTGCTCAAATCCTACCCACCTATTTTCCCTGCAGTGCTTAACCACCGTGCTTTGTGCTTAGTAAATACTTACTGGATTAAAATGGCATTGAATTCCTGACTAAGGCACAATCCTTTGCCACATTAACACTTAAGAGACTCTTCAACCCTACAACTCTAGTTTTTCCTAGTTTAGATGTCATTATACTGAGACAAAGATATTATTTAAACATTGGATTCAAGAAAAATAATGGGAAGGTTATGTAAAGTACTACAAAAGAGGAACCAATATTGCTACTGAGAACATAGCAACAACAACAAAATACATACATAATTGTATACCAAATGGCACAGCAGATATTTTATTAATAATAAAATAAGGCAATTTCTCACCTGGAATACCTTTTCCATAATTTCTCGGTCATACATTGGAATTTGTTTATAATTTCGGAATTCTGGCACCTCTTGGCTTCTAAGACCAAGAAGCCTGAATCGTTTGGATCTGTTTAATTCCTCATCTGAAACAAAGTTAAATTCCTGTTGTAGCTGTTCCAGTCGAAAGAAATCAGGGATGTAGGATTCACCACTGGTAGCAACCTATAAAAACCAAGAAATACAAAACTCTGGATCACAGGCAGATTTCACCCAAAGAAACTTGGCACTGAGCTTTTGGGAATGATGTTTTAACAGTTTTAGACAGAGAGACTTGAAACATCCATCGTTTCATTTAAAGAGAAAATACACTAAAATATAATAGTAATGAGGCAGATGCTACTCTGCCTTTTATAGCTACTAATATTCATTTAGGAGCTATAAAAAGTATAATGAATCATTTTTCCAGAGAAATAAAAGTTAAAACATTCATTTTTGGTACGTACGCTCCTCTAACAGTTGTCACGAAAATATACAGACTGAAAAATATGAGATTTATATCAGTGTATTACCAAGTGCCTACTGCAAATAAGATTATTCATATACATAGTGTATATAAAGTGTATGTATTTTAAATGTATTTTTTAAATATTTAAATATTTTTACACTTTAACATTTTAAAATATAACTTTTGGACTTTATTTATGCACAAATGTAGATAAAGGCCCTAGAGTCGGCTGATCAGCTTCACTTGGCTCCACAGCCATGCTCTCCTGTCCCTGCACAGCACCTCACGGCCTTGGTCACTGAGAAAAGTGAACCAGACATGGACCCAAGCACCAGCCTCTGATGCCCCGGTACCCTGGTATAGAAAGTGCGGCTTCAGCACCACTGAGAGACTAGCAGGTGTGGGCTGCACTCTGCCCAGGTGTCTGCTTGTTCCTCTGCTGGGTGCTTTGCCAGCTGCAACCTCCTCCTGGGCAGATCTCTGCTTATTCTCAGGGAGCAGAGATCTGATGGAGCTTTGCGATGGGAAAGGTGATACTGCTGTGAAAATCCTGGTTCATAAAAAAGAGGCCAGTCAGGAAGGCAAACTCTGTGTTTTTTCCTTCTATGCGAAGCAAATAGTTAAAAAGAAAAAAAAAATGAACGGGACATATGCACTATATTATTGTCAATTTAAAGCTAGTCATTGAAACATATCAATAATTTGAAAGCTTTATATGGGCTAGGCTACACTTCAGGTAATATGGCCTATTCTTTCTTTTTTTTTTTTAAGGTGGATATTTTCATTTTAATTAATAAAACAAAAATGAAACAATGAAGACAAATATTGGGACTTCACTCATTCACCAATTATGCAAGAAATGTTTTGGTTAAATAAGATAATTTATTCTTTCTAATAGTTCTCTAAGTATCAACATGCACTAAGTATCATGTTGGAAGGAGATTTTATGAAGATAAAAGTCAGAATAAACCAAAGCTTGCTTTGGGACTTATCTTAGAATCACTAGGGGAGAAATGAAAGTTTTCATCCTGGTCATAGTTACCCTACTGATGAACTCGAACTAAGAAACGTGATCACGGAATGTGTTGCTATGGCCACTTTCTGGATCATCTACTTGTTTATTAGGTTTCTGTGGGAATTATGAACTCGGGAGTAAAAGCAATTGTATTTGTTACCAAGAGAAATCATTCACTGAAGACTAATGTTCCATTTTATTTACAAATTCACTGAAGAAAGAATTTTGAATGTTATGATAGATACAAGCAATTTATATAAAAAACACTTCAATGAAACCTAAAAGGTAATCTAATTAATCATCCAACAAGAAAACAAACAAAACCACCATTTCTGAAAATGCCCCATCAGCCCTTCAAGGTATGATGGAAAGAGCACAGGGCCTGAAATCATATCAACTTGGAGCCGTGTCCTTACCATCTGTGGGATGTGGACCAAGGAACCCTGAGTGTCTGGGTTCAGTGTCTCTCCACAGAAGGGGCAAATTGAAACCTTTCTTTAGGGGTTTTACAGAGGTTAGAGGTAAGAGTAACAACAACAGCAGCAGCTGATGTTGACTGCACACTGAGCGTGTGCCCAGCTAGATGTTGATCTACAGCAGCTCATTTTCTCCTGACAACACTGTGAGGGCATCACAGGGCTTACGGGCATGAGTGCTTGCCTTCATCACACAGCCAGTAGGTACAGAGCTAAAATTTAAACCTGTCATTCAACCCAGCCTTCATGCTCTTAAACACTATTGCGCAGGAGAACATATGGGAAAGAAAATGTGTGTCAAGGCCCAGCCATTTCTGTTATTATCACACCAAGTGGAGAAGTGGTGTGTGTCCAGATCTCCTGCCACATTACCGAGATGAGCTGCATCAAAGGGGCATTGCTGGGGTCATTGGGGTCAAGCTTGGACTCTGCTGCCCACTTGGCCAACTTTTTCATGTCTGTCAGTCCTGATGTGCCAATAGATGAGATGGCATCTGCTCTCTTCAAAGCGCTGAAAATGAAAGTTGATTCCATGAGACCGACTTTATCACAGAGCAGTTTGCATTAAGACCACAAAATACCGGGGACAGCACTGCTTAAGGAGGCTATTCCCTATGAGAGAAAATCTGATCATAAGGAAGGACTTTTGACATTTTTCTTTACTTGATGGTTACTATTAAATATGTTATAAGCATAATAAAGAAGTCTGAATGGTGGGAGAAAGTATTTTCAAAGCACACATCTAATAAGGGGTTAATATCCAAAAAATATAAGGAACTCATACAACTCAGTAGCAAGAAAACAAATAATCTAATTAAAATGGGCAAAGGATCTGAACTGACATTTTTCCAAAGAAGACGTACAAGTGGCCAACAGACACATGAAAAGATGCTCAACTTTGCTAATCATCAGGGAAATGCAAATCAAAACTATAATGAAATATCACCTCACACCTGTCAGAATGGCTATAATCAAAAAGACAAGTGAAAACAAGTGTTGGCAAGGATATGAAAAAAAAGGTAGTCCCTTGTGCACTATTGGTGGGAATGGAAATTGGTGCAGCCACTATGAAAAACAGTATGGAGGCTCCTCAAGAAATGAAAAGTAGAACAACCATATAATCCAGCAATCCCACACCTGGGGATATATCCAAAGTAAACAGAATCAGTATCCTGAAGAGATATCTGCACTTCCATGTTTATTGCAGCATTATTTACAATAACTAAGACATGGAAACAACCTAAGTGTCCATCAATGGATGAATGGATAAATAAAATATGATACATATGTATCATATATATATCATATATAGAATATTATTCAGCCGTAAAAGAAGGAAATCCTGTCATTTGAAACAACTGGATGGACCTTGAGGGCATTATACTAAGTGAGATGATCTCACTTCTATGTGGAATCTAAACAACACACACTCATAGAGAAAGAGAATAGATTGGTGGAGCCAGAGGTGATGGGGACAGAGAAATGGATGAAGGGACTCCAGAGTACAAACTTCCAGTTATAAGATGAATATATAAGATGAATAAGTTCTGGAAATCTAATGTACAGCATGGTGACTATAGTTAATAATACTCTATTGTATACTTGGAAATTGCTAAGATAGCAGATCTTAAAATTTCTCACCACAAGGAAAAAATTATAACTATGTGTGGTGATGGATGTGTTACCGAAACTTATTGTGATAATCATTTTGCAGTATGTACAAATACCGAATCATTATGTTGTACATCTTAAACTTATACAGTGCTATATGTCAGTTATATCTCAGTAAAACTGGGGGAGAAAAGAAGTATAAATAGAAGGAATGTAACTGTGACCCTGCATTCCTACAACTCTGCGCAATGCGTTAAAGTGTCCTGAGTCCCTGGATCCAGACTAGTGACAGGTGCCTCTGCATCTGGTGCAGGATGCCCAGAAGGCCTCATCTCCCAGATAACTGGGGACCACTTGTAGCTAAAATAAAAGGGAAAAAATAAACACTTATGCAACCAACTTAAGCACCAACTTTGGACATGACTGAGTTCCAAGGGGGCCAGTGTGGTCACCTTGGTTGAGATGGGGCTTTATTTTATTTTATTTTTTTGAATTTAATTTTATTTATTTTTTTATACAGCAGGTCCTTATTAGTCATCCATTTTATACACATCAGTGTAAGCATGTCAATCCCAATCTCCCAATTCATCACACCACCATCTCCACCCCCTGCAGCTTTTCCCCCCAGACAAACTAACGTATGTTTGTTCTCTACATCTGTGTCTCTATTTCTGCCCTGCCCGGTCATCTGTACCATTTTTCTAGGTTCCACATATATGCGATAATGTACGATATTTGTTTTTCTCTTTCTGACTTCCTTCACTCTGTATGACAGTCTCTAGATCCATCCACATCTCTACAAATGACCCAATTTCATTCCTTTTTATGGCTGAGTAATATTCCATTGTATCTATGTACCACATATTCTTTATCCATTCATCTGTCGATGGGCATTTAGGTTGCTTCCATGTCCTGGCTATTGTAAATAGTGCTGCAATGAACATTGGGGTGCATGTGTCTTTTTGAATTATGGTTTCCCTGGGTATACGCCCAGTAGTGGGATTGTTGGGTCATATGGTAGTTCTAGTTTTAGTTTTTTAAGGAACCTCCACACTCTTCTCCATAGAGGCTGTATCAATTTACATTCCCACCAACAGTGCAAGAGGGTTCCCTTTTCTCCACACCCTCTCCAGCATTGTTGCTTGTAGATTTTCCGATGATGCCCATTCTAACTGGTGTGAGGTGATACCTCATTGTAGTTTTGACTTGCATTTCTCTAATAATTAGTTATGTTGAGCAGCTTTTCATGTGCTTCTTGGCCA
>NC_041220.1:101636204-101654256 GCF_002837175.3 Physeter macrocephalus
AGATCTTTCATCATTAGTGTATAGGAATGCAAGAGATTTCTGTGCATTAACTTTGTATCCTGCAACTTTACCAGATTCATTGATTAGCTCTAGTAGTTTTCTGGTGGCATCTTTAGGATTCTCTGTGTGTAGTATCATGTCATCTGCAAAGAGTGACAGTTTTACTTCTTCTTTTCCAATTTGTATTCCTTTTATTTCTTTTTCTTCTCTGACTGCCATGGCTAGGACTTCCAAAACTATGTTGAATAATAGTGGTGAGAGTGGACATCCTTGTCTTGCTCGTGATCTTAGAGGAAATGCTTTCAGTTTTTCACCATTAAGAATGATGTTTGCTGTGGGTTTGTCATATATGGCCTTTATTATGTTGACGTAGGTTCCCTCTATGAGTTGGGGCTTTATTAACAGGGCTGCATCTCTCATCACTCACACTGTTTTACCTCCTCTCCTGAGGAGCTGGAGCTTTCATCCCCAGGAAACTTCTACAGCATAAAACTCAATGAGACAAATGCAAAAGGCTTATATTCAAAGGCATAAACGAGCCTCCACTGGAAATGCTTCCAGGGTCCTGGCTGAGAAAGGCCTTGTTGTTTTTATTGCATGGATACAAGCATTTGCACTGGATGGAGAGGGTGTAAAGGGAACAAAACCAGCCCCAGTCTGTTTTTCCACATGTTGAAAATGACAGTCTTTGACTTGGGAAGTGTCTTCTTGGTGATCAAGATAAGTCCTTTTATTTTATGGAGGCAATTGAGACAACAGTGGTAAGATGATCCACTCAAGACACATCTATTAGAGAAGAACAGAAGCAAGACACAGTCCAGGCTGCCTGGACAGACATCAACCACAAGGAGAGAGGGCCCGTCCATCTGGAGTGAACTAGTGAGGCCCAGAGTCCCTTTCTGCTGTTCTGAGTATAAACCTAGGGCTAGCAATCAAGGAAGGGGACTGAGAATAGGGACTTTCATATAATCAGAAGGTTCTACACCAATCATCATTCACAATGAACCTTTACTGAGGGCCAAATATTGATATATACAGCTATGTGCTATGCACTTTCCCCATTTGTGAAACTAGGAAAAGAATACTTCACAGTTAATTGGTGAAGATTAAATAAGGTGAAGTGCTTTACTGATAAAAAAAAAAACACCCTGAAAATACTGGCACATAACAATAAAAGGAAAGAATGTGATATTGCAAGCTTTTTTCCCACTGGATATTGTGCATGCCAATGCTGACATTGCTCATCAGCTTATTCTAGCCATACATTACCTTCTAAATCCAATATTCTGCTGTGACAATGGAGGAATTAAAGGAATCCCATTTTCTCCAATGGCCCATGCCACACTGTTGGACACTTTCCCCGAGGTCATTAGAATCAGTTGATTGCTACCATCAGCTTCAAATGAGAAGGGTACTCCTGGGGAAACGGCAGATTAAATAGGATGTTGTTTAGAAAGAGGGAGTGAGCCCAGTACTAGTAAGAAAGCAGAAAGTAGACAAATGGAACTGAGTGGGTGGGAGTGGTGGGGATGGAACACATAATTCAAATCAACATCACTGAACTTCTTCAGGGAATGACGCTCACCATCGGCCACCTGGCTCTATCTCTTGACAGCAGAGTGTAGGCATTATAATAAACGATGCACTTTGGAGTGGGACCAAATGCATGTATATTCTGGTTCTGCCACTTAACAGCTGTGTGGACAAATTACTTAACTTCTCTGAACCTTGGTTTCATTGTGTATAAAATAGGGAACATAATAGTACCCCCTTTTATGGATTACTGTGAAGACATTCATTTATTCATTCATTCAGTAGATACTTCTTTGAGCTCCTACTTCATGCTGGCACTATTCTGGTCACAAAGATAGCAGTAAAGAAACAAAACTGATAGGAATCTCTGTTCTCATGGAGTTTACATTCAAGTAGGAGAGACAGGTTATAAGCAAGATAAGTAAGAGACATGGGCAGTATGTTAGAGAGTGATAAATGCAAAAGAGAAACAAATTAGGGAAGGTGTATAGAAAATGTGTGTTTGGAGGAGGCAGGGGTTGAACTTTCAGACAGAGTGGCCAGGGAGGGCCCATGAGAAGTCACTTTTGAATAAAGCCCTGAAAAAAACTCAAGTGAGGCATGTAGGTATCTTGTGGAAGAGCGTCCTTGGCAGAAGGAACAAAGGCAAAGTCCCTAAGGTCAGAGCGTGCCTGGAGTGAGGAACAGCATGTTAAGTGAGGTAAAACTTGGAAAGACTCAGACATGCCTGGCAAACGCTGGCCACTCCACAGATGCTATTGCTCAGCTATTGTAGCGACCGTCAAGCCTCACTGATTTGGCCCTCCCTGATTGGATATCAGTGATAAAAAATGTCTCGGTGCAGGGCATTTAATCAAGATGGTGAACACGCCATCTTGATCTTCAAAATAACCCTATATGACGTTAAGGGTGTTATTATTAGATCCATTTTATGAATGAGGAAGATGATATTCAAAGAGGTTACTTGATTACTAGGGTCACATACCTTGTCAGTAGCAGAGCTGGAACTAAAAGCTTAAGCCTCCAGACTTTTAGACTGGTGATCAGTTTAGAGACTCAAAGAATTCTTGAACATAAAGTTCCAGATATGCTCTCATAATAAAAAATCACCAGGCACGTGAGGAAACAGAATCAGAATCAGACCAATAAGCAGATAGGTGTTGGAATGATCAGATACAGAATATTGAAAAATATTTTAATGTGTTTTAAAGAATAAATGAATGAATGAATGAATAAAAGAAATGATTGAGAGTGTCAGAAAAGGACAAAACGTTGTCAGAACTGATTGTAAAAAACTAAATAGAATTTCCAGAGGTGAAGAATATAATCATTGGAACAAGAAACGCAGTGATGAGTTTCAATGACTGGACACAGCCAAAAAGTGAATTCATGATTTGGAAGACTGACTTAAAGAAATTGCACAGAATATAAAAGTGAAAAAAAGAGATGTCAAGTATATTAAAGAGAGGTTAAAAAACATGGTGGACAGAGTGAGACGGTCCATCATATATTTAATCAGAATTGTAGAAGGAGATAAGAGAGAATATTATTTAATAATCTCCCTATTATTTATTTCAAACTTTTCAACCTTACAAATAACACTGTGAGGTCCATTTTTTTTATGCACAAAGTTTTGTCTTCATTTCAAATTGTTTGCTTAGGAAAGATTCCTAGAAGTTGAATTAAGGTGTCAAAGGCAATCTAAAGGCCCTTAATTCACACAGTAAAACTACTTTACACTTGCATAGTTATATGAATTTTCTGGCCACCCATAGTATATAAAAATGACTCTGCCAAAAATTGTATATGATTATTGCTCTAATTTTTCTGATAGCAATTTTATAATTGTCTGCTTGTCTGATAAGTGAAAAAAAAGATATGTTCAAATTTGACCATGAATCCATTAGCCATTGAGGCTTTCCATACCACTGCCAACTCCCTCGTGGTCCAGTGTCACATGCTGGTTACTGCTAAACTCCACTTCTTCAGTGGGAGCTCTTCCAGTGACAACAGTAGTTTCAGGAATAGGCAGAAACACTTCTGCTAGCAAGGTGGTACCACTGTGTCCAACTGTTTCATATATCTGAAATTGAGGAAGGGAAACAGCCAAATAAAAACAGCAATAAAGGGTGCTCACTCCCAGATAATGAGTACATTTTTCTGTGCTGGTCACTGTTCTAGTCAAGAGCACCCATCTCAGAGTGGAGAGTTCAGTTGTGTTGCTATGGTCTCCATGGAGACCAGGTTATACCCTATTTATGGTCACGTTGTTGGCACCCTGTCCTCCACAACTGCAATTGTTTCTATGTCAAACTAATACACAGTAGTTTGGAGAATGGGCTTCTTCTTTCTCCTGGTTCAGATTATTTCAGAGAGAAACGCCATCAGGTTGAAAGGTGGGACAATATGGACATGCTACTAGATGGTTTATTATCTGCACCAACCTCAAAGTCAATAGGAAATGCACCACACCTAGAAGTACTCTAGGGTATCAGGTTCAAATCTGTTATTTGGTAAATCTCTCAAAGTTCTTTGTTAGTTGCTGAAATCCTATCCAGCTTCTTCTCAGGCCTTCTCCCAAAATGGAGCTAACTTGACCACCTGTAGCTCTGATACTAATTACTGTGGTGTGTCTTACTGTAATGCCATCACCATGAGATGAAGGACCCATTGCCAGGGCAACCACAGTTTATGAATATACAATACAGTCTCAGGAGGACCCTCTGCTTCCCTGTATTCTTGGTTCATTTCTTTTGTATTCTTCCCCTGTATTCTTGGGTCATTTCTTTTGTGGTAAAAGATAAAATATTCCACAGCTCTGCTGGTTTCCTTTCTATGTCTTATTCTTTCTTCCCATGAGGCCTCTCTGGCTGGTACACGTTTCTCTAAAATGCAGATTTTACTCTTTTATTTCTACAAATTAAGTACTCCTGTTTTTCTTCCTATGCAATAGAGTTCCCTCTGATTAATACTTTCCATTTGCCACCTGCATGCGCAAAAATGACACTACGGACCCTCTCTGCCTACCCTCCCCGTATCACGGCATGTGATATGAATTTGTTTCCAAGGATAAGGATGAGGATGGATTTGTACTGGGCTGCTTTCCTGGCTTCATCTCCCTGGTATCTACCAGCTCACATTTGCAAGATGGCTGATTGAGCTTTGAGGGGCTACTGGGGCAAAGACAAAGCAGAGACTGCATAGGAGCTGAACTCAAAACCCCAGACGCAGTACCACTGTGAGGTATTCTAACAGGCTGGATGCACCAAGAAACCTGTGATTGTTCAGGGCTTACCCCTGCCTAATTCAGGGGCTCAGCAGAAAGCCCATGAGTGGCACATTTAAGCCACGCTCTCCAAATTCATCTTTATCAGTAGATAGGTGATATTTTTTTCCTTATTAAAAAGGTCTTTTAGGGAAAATTTCATATATATGTAATCTTAGAAGAATAATATACCATGAACCCACCACCTACCTAGCTTCAACTACCATTAACTTATGGCCAATCTGGTTTTATCTACACTCTCAACCATTTGACTCTCCACCAGTATTTTGAACTCAGACATCATTTTACTGTAAATGTTTCAATATGTATCTCTAAAAGAGAAGGATTATAAAAAGGCATAATTACAATACTATTATCACAGCAATTCCTTAATAATGTCAAATATCAGTAAGTTTCAAATGCTCTTTAGAGTCTCAAAAAATTACTTTGAATTAACATCACAGTTTATTCTATACGTTACAATTGATTGGTATGTCCCTCAAGTTTCTATTAATTTATAGGTGATCCCCCTCTCTTTTTACATTTTTTAACACTTTTTCTCTATATTTTTATTGGCTCAGAACGCTAATGGAGAAAGGAGGGCCATTTTTTTTGCTTACCTCAACCTCTCATAAGAGCCTGCCGTTTTATAATATCACAGACCTTAAAGAACATGTAGCAGGTTGTTGTTTATTGCACAGGGGACCTTGGTTTGACCTGTTCAATTATGGACTCACCAGCATCAAGTTTCAGTCTAAGAAAATGGTGGGTTTTTCTTCAAAATTTTTTGTACTTCCCCCCAAATTTTAATTCACTGAGACATTCCTTTGTATGAAGCCGTCTGTTATCTCGTTTAATCTTAACCACAATCCTATGAAGGACGGTTTGTGGTAAAGATTAAGCACGATAACAGACCCAGCAATTCTAGATTATGGATGTGTGTGGCTCGACAAAGGGGAGAAACTTCCCCTAGTCCCTCATCTCTTAAATCATAAAGCTGCGATTTGAATCTACAACTGTTTCACTTCAAAACTCGTACACTTTTTCTTACATCTTCCTCCTTGGTCAAGGAAAATCAGAAAGGTGATTAAACAACTAAGAAACCTTTTAAAGCCATAACCATGATCCATAAAGTATAATTACTTTAAATAGATTGGTGAGAAATAATGACTGAAAGATAATTTAAAATCTGAATGAAAGAACCAAAAAACATGGAAGTGCTATAAAAACAATGGCTACAATCAAAGGTTAAAGGATCACCTCAGCATGGGCCATCGTGATCAAAAGACCACCGAACTCTTCCTGTCTCTGACTTCCTCTCAGACTCTCAAGGGGCTTGGTCTCTCAGCAAGGTGAGGGTGCACTGCCCACTTCGTGCAGGGGCTTTACCTCCCTGGAAGGTGCCCCTGCTGTACTGGACACTGAGTGAGACCTGCCACATGCCCACCCATACTTACTTAGGTGCCACCACCTTTCCCTGTGATTTCCCTGTGGGAATGCTTATCCCCTCTATTGAAATTCATTGTTTATGCATCATTTGTCTTACTGGATGGTGAGATTCCTGAGAGTAAGGATCTTATTTGATTTCCCTTTGACTGCTCAGTACCTACCATCTGTCAATTAATATATTTAGACGGGAGCAGGTTAACTGTTTTTTTTTTTTTTTTCTGATTTTGTGGACAAAATTTATTTATTTATTTATTTTTACAGAAGAGACTATTTATTTAGAATGAGAACGAATCACAACAAAGTATAAATTTTAAAAAGCTGACAAATGCTATAAACTCACAAAATCCAGAAAAATAACACTACAATCAATTTCAGAACATTTCATCACCCTGAAAAAACTCTCATACCCGCTAGCAATTATTTCCCTTTTCACCTCCCCTTCCTGACAGCCCTAGGCAACCACAAATATACTCTGTCTCTATAGATCTGCCTATTCTGGACATTTTAAGTAAATGGACTCATACACCTTGTGATTCTTTGTAAATGACTTCGTTCACTTAGCTTTCATCCTTAATGCTTTAAAGAATCAGCCATGTTGTACCATGTATCAGTACTTTGTTCTTTTTTTATTGCCAAATAATATTCCATTGTATGGCTATGTCACATTTTACTTGATGGGTATTTGGGTTGTTTCCAGTTTTTGACTATTATGAATAATGCTTGTATGAATGATCAACATCATTATCCGTCAAGGAAATGCAAAGCAAAACCACACTGAGGTACTATTTCACACCTACAAGGAGGTCTGCAATCCAAAAGGCAAATGATAACAAGTGTTGGCAAGGATGTGGAGAAAATGGAAACTCACACATTGCTGGTGGGAATGTAAAATAATGCAGCCACTTTGGAAAGCAATCTGGCAGTTCCTCAAAAGGTTAAACATAGAACTCTTAATAGAAGTAAGTTGTTAGATGATAAATCCGTGGAATGGAATTGTTGTCTTCTCTGAACAGCTGGTAGACTTGGGTGTAGTATGGCTCTCAGATTTTTTTTACCTGACTTGTTTTACTCCCCACATGACTGTCAGCTCCTCCCACAGCCTGCGGAGGGCAGTGTGGTGGACAGGACTGGGCAGCCTTGTGGTTCAACTGGTCTGGGACTGAATCCTGACACTGCAACTTACCAGCTGTGCTGTGTGACCTTGGGCATGACAGTCCCCTCACTTTTGCTCTCACTGTAAAATGAGGATGTTACCCAAAGCTCAGCAGGAAGGCAGTGGTGCAGTTTAGCTGAGATGGATGAAAAGCCTCTTTCCCTCTGTATGAGCTCATTAAATGTTTTTTCCTTCTTTGTTTGGGCATACAATTGACAGCAAGCATGTGCATTTTTTTTTTTTTGCAGTACTCAGGCCTCTCACTGTTGTGGCCTCTCCCGTTGCGGAGCACAGGCTCCGGACGCGCAGGCGCTCCGCGGCATGTGGGATCTTCCCGGACCGGGGCACGAACCCGCGTCCCCTGCATCGGCAGGCGGACTCTCAAAAACTGCGCCACCAGGGAAGCCCTTCATGTGCGTTTTTATAACACTTTGAAGTTTACAAAGGTCTTTCATAAACATGATTACATTTCCCAAATATCTCATTAAATCTTGTTGGCCAGTTGATTTTATTCAGCTTTATGACAAAAGAATTTCTTTTATTTAACTTAAATTTTAACTTGTAAGAATGTCTTTTCAAGACACACTAGTTTTTTTCAAGGAAGACATTAGGTTTCTGAGGCCTTATAGGAATTTTATGGCATATTCCATATTTATAATTAAATCATCTATATTTCTGGGAACCCAAAGGCAAGGAGGTGAATAAAAAACTACATTAAGCCTTAAATGCTTTAAAAAAATAAGGAGCTAATAAAACCCTTCAAGTTAAGGCAATAGAAACCATACCAACAGTCAGAAAATACCATTTATGCTGTAAAATGCTTCACAAGATGACATAAATGCAGTATTTAGTATTTAGTTAAATCTTCCCTGACTTTGTGTCTCTCTTAACCACTCCTATGACTAATGAATTCCCAAACAGCCCAACACCCAGGGCAACTAAATCAGGGTGTGAAACACATCTAAAAATAAAAACAAATCCAAATATTTTTCAGAGTCCGTATATCCCCTTCCAAAATAGAATTCAGTGTTTGTTTACTCAGCTGCACAGGACAAAGTTTCTATATTATCTGACTCCAGTGGCTTTGCAAAACATCCCTGCTAGACTTTAATAGTTGATCAAGTATTTTATTGTGGAAGAACCTTAAGAAATGCCTCTGAGCTTCTGTTTTGATTTTTAATTCCTTGTGGATGTGCCTGTGCTGGTCACCACGGTTAATGATGGCCAATAAAACATGCAGTTATTACATAAAGGGCATTTCTGGTAGATGTCAGTGGAAGGGTCTGTTTCCCCGTCTCCAGAAAAACATTCCTGTCTAGTGTCAGAGAGGAAATGAATTGGAGAGTCTCGGTGCTGAGTCTGTAGGACAGAGGCAACTACAGACTCTGGGGGAATGGAGGGTTTGCTGACTGGGACTACTGTCTCAGAAGGTAATTATCAACTTTTTTTTAAAATAAGGAAAAATGGATACCATCCCACAAAGGCAAAAAAAAAAAAAAAGAAAAAAAAAAATCCAAAAATTTCCTAAACTTTTTACCCTACTTTTTTTAAGGTAGCCAGTTGATGTTAGTAAGCTTTGTAAAATAAGAATTTCTTTTATTTAAATTAAACTTTAACATGTCTTTTCAAGACACCCTAATTTTTTAAATAGCAGTTCTATTTAATGCTAGGATGAAATGCTATTTTTAAAAATCAGAAAATGGGCACTTTGGGCTTTATAGGTATTTGCAAATCACTTTTTGTATAATTAAGTTTAATTTTCATTTATTTTCTAAGTCGGGATTCTCAACCTCAGCACTGTTGACATTTGGGGCTGAACAATTCTTCGTTGCAGTATATACTGTACTGTACATTGTAAGATGTTTAGCAGCATTCCTGGCCTCGACTTATTAGAGGTGCCAGTAGCTCCTCACCACTTGTGATCATTAAAATGTCTCCAGACATTGGCAAAAGGCCCCCCCGCACCGGGTGGGGCAACATAATCTCCATTGAGAAGCACTGCTCTAAGCAAAATGAGTGTGTGTGTGCGTTTGAAGGTGGAACGTTAATGAAGAAACAAGACAGGAAATATAATTTATGTTCAACTGTTCAAAAATTCCTGTTGTATAATGCAAGGCAGCATTGAATTCAGAATAGCAATTAGATCAACTGCTACCAAATTGGAACTATTTATGTGATTCTTATTAACTTCTCCTGCATTTGGAATGGTGTCTGCTTTAACTCAACACTCTGGTGCAAATTTACCTGCTAACAGTATTTAGAACTGTATAGATAAGACAAACCTTAGAAATGTAGGGGCATTAAGTTTAGATAAAAAAGAATCCATCGTGAAGTAGTTTATACTGCATGGTCTTAAGTCATGTTTCTCTTATTGTAAAACCTAAACAAAACACAGCAAAACAAAACACAGCAGTTTCATATTTTGCACATGGTGGTGTTGGATTTGGTATAAGTGGCTTGCCCTGTAATCTCAGCCACCGGTGATGTTATCGTCCAGTCTGTTAATTGCCTCTTGGTTGATGTCCCCATTTCCCTTCAGTGTCGGATCAAACCTTCCTTACTCTTGTGCCCACAGACTCTCTTCCTTCACTGAAAAGGCTGTGGGCATTGAAGGTGAACCCCCTTACGGCCAGCCCTCCACCCCCTCCCTTGTGGCATCGCTCTTGACTCAAAGGACCATGCTATTCTGTCTTGATCCCACCCTTCCCAGTATCCTGTGGCATTCCTTCCCTCAACACTCCCACCCTCTTTCCTTCCTTTCTCCCACCCACTCCCCCTACAACTTTCCTTTTTATTTTCCAAGTCATCAATCTTTTCTGGACTGGCTGCTTTTCCCACAGCAGACAAATGTGCTCCAGTCAACTACACCCTAAAGTAAACCATGGTCCCCTTTCAGACCCCTGATCCATTTCCCTCTTTCCTTTCCCTGCCAAGCTTCTGGGAGGGAGTCTCCTTTTGGTATCTTTATTTTCTCTCCCCCTGTCCCAGTGAGCTACAGGAGGGTTATCAAGGACACTTCTCCAAATAGGATTGGTTTTCCCACCTGGAGAGTGCAATTCTGCAGAAGAGCCAGAGAAATCAGGAGAGGCTCTGGGAGGGGAAACTCGAGTTATTGCCAACTTGGTTAAAAGGAAAAGTTCCCTATCTCAATCTGCATGCCGGGAATATGAAAGCTCAACAGGATTGCTTCCTAAGGAAAAAATAATAATGCTAAGATATTTCAAAGCCACCCAGCAGTATTACACAACAGCTGTTAGTTTTGGGGAGTCAAGAAGATGAATATGGGGTGATATTATAGATGTGAATGATAAGGAAGTGAAGGTCATTATCACAAAGCTTTTTTATTTCTAAATCAAACTTCATTTTTGTGAAACACCACCAAGCATTTATTTTGGAATGACCTCAGAAGCCAGACCTTTTCAAGACCTTTCTGGAAGGGCTCTGGTCCCATTCCAGCTCCCATCCTGTGAAGTCCCATCTCACCCTTCCCTTGGGGCCAACTTTGATTCCTTTTCTTTTTACTCCCTCTAGTCAAACCATCATCAAGTCCTTTCAATCCTTCTTTCAAGGCTGCAGTGTTGCTCTAATTAATTCCTTCCTCCCATTTCCGCTGTGAGGCGCAACCCCATCCCCTCACTCCTGGCTTTCTGGGCCAGCCTGTGGACTTATCTTCTGCTTTGTAGGGCTGCCCTGGTATTCCTATTTCAAGCCTGGCTGGGAAACACTGAGCCTGGTGGTTCAAAACATGCAAGAAGTCAAACATCACAATCAACACTGTTCCCTTCAACAGTCCTGTGTATGGTACTGCGCTGAGCGTTGCTTCTTTGTAGTTGTCTCTCTCTCGCATCTCTTAGCTGGATTTAAAGCTCCCTGAGACAGGGCCGTGTATACCTCCCTTTATACATGGCTTCCAGTGCTCCACTACACTCCTGGCTCAGTATCAGACCCTCAGCTGGCTTCAACAATTAAGCAAGATTCAGGGCTTGGTTGTTGAGTCATCAACTGATGCATTATAGTTCTGACAATCTTGGAACATTTTCTGAAACACATTACCCTCTAAAGAAATCTGATAGCACTGGCATAAACAGATGCATTTAAGGTGATTTTTCTTATCCTCCTGAAGTTGCCAGTAATCCTTGAACCTTCCCTAATTCAAAACTTGCAGTTATATGGAAAATTTCCAAATGGCACAGTACTATTCCTAGACAGTCGAAATACGATATCCTCTAAATTAATTTCATCTATAACCACTACTCAATTATAAAAAATTAGGCCATTGAGCCATTATGGTATGTAATTTGATCAGTTATCAAATCTTTATGGATAGTTTAAGAACTTACCCAAGACTCCTTTAATTTGTAATTTTTTAAAGAAGACATGATTCAGCTCTTAAGGCCAAGATAATAGCTTACAAGTATATTCTTAATATTGTAGGATAAAGTTTTGTTTCTTTTACTTAAAAATTCATTTCATAATATTTTAGAGAATACCCTTTTCACATTACTTTAAAAGATTGTTTTGATTGTAACATCCATAGCAAGTTAATATTCAAGAGAGTCAAAGGGAGATAGTATAGGAGGCTTCCTTTATGTTTTAGAATATATGTGAAATAAAGTCTTGGTACATTAGTGGAAGGTGGAGGATGTCTTTCCTACATGGTAATTCAGAACATTTAGAATGGCCCAGAGTGGGGGAGGGTTTCACAGACTGGCCAGGTGGTCTGAGCTCTCACCAACCAACAGGGACGCAGGCCGGACACGCGGATGCCAGGGCCTTCTCTCCTGTCCTTCGCACTAGCTTCAGTGTGGGAGGGTCTCTTTCCGAGGCCCCCAGTCCTTCCTACCTGCCATGTTCTGTCTGCTGCTCTCCCCGGCCTCCCTCTAGCTCTCTATCTGATCTTCTCACGTGAATCTCGGTCTCCCTCATCATCAGTTTTTCCTCTGCAGGGGAGGAAGGGGAGGAGTCAAGGGTGAATCTCAAACAAGGGGGCAAACTCTGCGTGGCTGAAATCTTTGCTATTCTGTGGATGTGGAACAGGTAAGACTCTTAAGGGCCCCCAGCAACCTCTCATGGTGAAGAGCAGGTGACAGCAAAGCATCGAGCTGGCTTTTGGAGTTTGTGTTTGTTTACTTTCTCCATCAAGTTTTACTCTTCACTTAGACAGTTTTCCCTGTGCAGTTAAATCTTGCTTTAAACTGTAGCTTAAGCACACGCAGGTGTGCAGGGCCAGGGCAGGAGGGTTCATGTGGGAAGCAGTAAAGATGTGGGGCTTCAGAACCAGCAGGGTGTGACCCTCCGCTCAAAGGCATTTGGTTTTTAAATGTTCCAAAGCCCTTCGCCATGCAAACAGAAAGACACTGCCTTCAGGCTCTGCACTGCAGAGAATCTTTGGCTAAGAAAGGCCTCTCTTAATCAGGTGTTAGTGGTACAAAGAATACCAGATTTTCTAATTTCAACTAATCTGAAATGGGATTGTGTCTTTGGATCCATGGTGCCTCGTAGTTAAGTGACTCAAATAATGGTGCCTCTCACAGGGAGAGATGATCGGATGAAACCCAGTCAGCAGGATCCCAGAGCCCCTCAGACCCAACTTTGCTAAGAGGACGGAGGAAGAGGAGCCCTCCACGTAGGCAGTCAGGCTCAGCAGGGGCTCCAGAGGAGAGGGGATGGACAGTCGGCGTGGACCTGGCACCACGGGCAGGGCTGTTAGTACCAGGCAAGCCCACCAGCCATCCACCTGGAGGTGCCCTCAGCTTCCCTTCCCAGTGCAGAGCTGGGTGACTCTCTGCTCTCACCTTCAGGCACTATCACCCCATCATGCAGAAATGTAGAGATTATTTTCCCAAGGATATTCATAGGGAATTTTCAGGCTTAAGGAAAACTCACATTTTCACCAAACCTCCGCATTCAATCCCCTTTCTCATATCATTCTTTACTTTAACAAAATCTCCTTACTTTCTCCCCTCACCCATATTAAGTTGAGCAGCAAAGTTAAGTTCGTTCTGTTTTTCTTAAGTTCCCAAATACATAGACATTTTCTTAAAAATCAGATGGGTTTTTGCAGAATTATATGAGTGACTAGACTAAGCCTAGCACTAAACTTTCCAGAAAAACATTTTTCAATTTTGTAGCTATCAATGCTGTTATCAGCACAGCAAAGGAATTTGGCCTGAGTCATGATGCTAGGTGCTTTGTACATGAGGATCACCCTCAGCCCTCACCACCCCCAGATCAGGGATGAAAGGAGAAGGACAAAATTGCCACAGTCTCTGGAAAGCCCCAAACCCAGGTGGTTGACCTTGGGTGCCCAGTGCTGACCCGTTCAGGGTCACCATCTCATTTCTTGGCATCCCTACTTCATTCTGAGCATTTCTACTGTGCTTCCTTCCCACTGTCAAAATAACCCCCTATCTTAGCTGTTTCAAACTTCCTCTACCAGGTTTAGAAGGTTTTCAACTACCTGAGTCTAGACAGGGGTTGATATTCAAAATGGTGAACAGTACTCACAGCCAAGTGCTAACCAATCACAAGAGCTGTTACCGTACAAGGGAACAGGGTCCTGGAGGCATTAACCTTGTTCAGACATACCCTTTAACTGGTCCCTTGTAAGAAGGTCCAGAGGGTCTTGGAAGTGGGGTCTATGTGGCCAGGGTGGCATTTTGGGGGTCCAGGATGGAAACTCTTTGCTATTCAGTAGAGAAGTATTTAAATATTTTAATAATTACATAGCTGTAATTGTATCTGCAGACTTAATGTCAATTACAATCAGTAGGTAGTGGCAGCCTGGAGTACAGTGTTGAGAAGGATTCTGAAGTTATATCCAGGCTCAGTGGGGGAAAATAGGCATGATCAATTGTCATTTCTGGCAAGGGTGGTGGATAAGAATGAGAAATTTCTGCACAAGTGGTGGATGAGGATTAGTGATTTCTGCATGGGTGGTAGATGGCAAACAAAGGCACCTGTGCCACATATTTGCAAGCCTAAGTAACATGCCTATTAGTATCATAAAAGAGAATCTGTCAGCATCATAAGAGAGGTTTTGCCATAAGAACAGCAAGCCTAAGACACTGTAGTAGATTGAATAGTGTCCTCTAAAAATTCATGTCCACCTGGAACCACAGAATGTGACCTTATTTGGAAATAGGGTGTTTCCAGGTGTAATTAGTTAAAGATCCAGATGAGTGTATACTGGATTAGGGGGTGTCCTAAGTCCAACGAGAGAGTCCTTGTAAGAGGCAAAAAGGACACACAGACATGAGAAGGCCATGTGTAGATGGAAGCAGAGATGGGAGTGATGCTACCACAAGCCAAGGAACACCTGGAGTTACCAGGAGCTGAAGAGGAAGGGAAGGGTTCTTCTCTAGAGCTTTTGGAGGGAGCACAGCCCCACTGACACCTTGATTTCAGACTTCAGGGCCTCCAGAACGGTGAGAGAATAAACGGCTGTTGTCTTAAGTCACCAAGTTTGTGGTGCTTCATTATGGCAGCCTTAAGAAACTAAAACAGACACAAATAAATATATTGCTAATGGTGGCATTTAGGCTAGTGGGGAGCTTTATTTATTTTTGGGGATCCTAGCACCTGTACCCCAACCCCCCATTATAACCACCTGTGATTATAGAAGTTGATTTCTCTGGTATATTATGCTAGGATCTTGGTACGGCGTGACGTTGAAGTTCTCCGATGAATGAGCCAGAGACCTCTCTACTGTCCCCCATCCTCCCTCATCCCCCCACCTCATCTAGAGACACACACTTGAGCACTGTGGCCAGGTACTCTGCCAGCATTTCTAGGAGCCAAGTGGGGTAACAGATCTTTTCTGCCAAGACCTTAAGACGTGCCCAGGAAGAGCTGACCTTCTGTTCCCCTTGAGAATCTATCAGGACACCAGCATAGCCAATGGATGATTTAAAACCATCTTGCACCTGTGATGACCAAAAATTCTTGGGACAGTGAGTATAATTAAAATATGTACCTGCAGTGTCAAACTCTCCGGCCAGTTGAATATTTGCAAGTTGAAAATCTGTCCAAAGTGAACACGGAAGTCAGCCCCAAGTGGCCGACTGTCGGTCCTGGACACTTCCTTGTTGTTGAAGGTCACCTTTAAATACAGCGAGCGCCTCTTGACATCCTCCCTTCGCAAGACCTCCACCCTGCAGAATGAGACCGTTCACTGGTGGGTGAGTATTCATTTACTAAGTATAACTGGAGTGTTTGACAAATGGGCACTGACCAGAATAAGATACACTGGAGCTGGAGCTTCAGTCACTTTAGCCTTCATTGAACCAAGGCAGCCATAGGTCTTGCAGAGCTTAATATAATAGTATGTGTGATATGAAATAAGAGGCCCTGAAAAGGCCACAGGGGATTTAGAACTGTGCTAAAGCATCACTGTGCTACGGTCTCCTTAATTATTTCAAACAACCCTTACGTTTGTATCCCAAAGTTTAAAGTAAACAGAATTATATTATTTGTTAAATGGAGTGAGTTCAGACCATAAAGGCTACTAGTGATTTATGTTTGGGTAGGATGTTTTAACCTAAAAATATAATAGCATATTGTAGCAGTTGGGTCAACTCTGCTTTTCCAAGATCCAAGCTTTTTCTTAACATTTTCCGATGGTGAGTCACTGCTCACTGGCTGCAGGGGATTAAGAAATGTTCCTTATTTTTAAAGGTCATCTGAATCCCAATAGAAGATAGGAGGTATCCAGGCAAGCATATCATTCTTTTTTTTTTTTTAACATCTATATTGGAGTATAATTGCTTTACAATGGTGTGTTAGTTTCTGCTTTATAACAAAGTGAATCAGCTATACATGTACATATATCCCCATATCTCCTCCCTCTTGTGTCTCGGAACTGATATCCCTGTGTTATGTGGCTGCTTCCCACTAGCTAGCTATTTTACATTTGGTAGTGTATATAAGTCCATGCCACTCTCACTTCATCCCAGCTTACCCTTCCCCCTCCCCGTGTCCTCAAGTCCATTCTCTACGTCTGTGTCTTTATTCCTGTCCTGCCCCTAGGTTCTTCAGAACTATTTTTTTTTTGATTCCATATATATGTGTTAGCATCCGGTATTTGTTTTTCTCTTTCTGACTTACTTCACTCTGTATGACAGACTCTAGGTCCATCCACCTCAATAACTCAATTTCATTTATTTTTATGGCTAATATTCCATTGTATATATGCGCCACATCTTCTTTATCCATTCATCTGTCAATGGACACTTAGGTTGCTTCCATGTCCTGGTGATTGTAAATATTGCTGCAATGAACATTGCGGCACGTCTCTTTTTGAATTATGGCTTTCTCAGGGAATATGCCCAGTAGTGGGATTGCTGGGTCATATGATAGTTCTATTTTTAGGTTTTTAAGGAACCTCCATACTGTTCTCCATAGTGGCTGTATCGATTTACATTCCCACCAACAGTGCAAGAGGGTTCCCTTTTCTCCACAATCTCTCCAGCATTTATTGTTTGTAGATTTTTTGATGATGGCCATTCTGACTGGTGTGAAGTGATACCTCATTGTAGTTTTGATTTGCATTTCTCCAGTGATTAGTGATGTTGAGCATTCTTTCATGTGTTTGTTGGCAATCTATATATCTTCTTTGGAGAAATATCTATCTAGATCTTCTGCCCATTTTTGGATTGGGTTGTTTGTTTTTTTGGTATTGAGCTGCATGGGCTTCTTGTAAATTTTGGAGATTACTCCTTTGTCAGTTTCTTCATTTGCAAATATTTTCTCCCATTCTGAGGGTTGTCTTTTCATCTTGCTTATGGTTTCCTTTGCTGTGCAAAAGTTATAAGTTTCATTAGGTCCCATTTGTTTATTTTTGTTTTTATTTCCATTTCCCTAGGAGGTGGGTCAAAAAGGATCTTGCTGTGATTTATGTCCTAGAGTGTTCTGCCGATGTTTACCTCTAAGAGTTTTATAGTGTCTGGCCTTACATTTAGGTCTTTAATCCATTTTGAGTTTATTTTTGTGTATGGTGTTAGGGAGTGTTCTAATTTCATTCTTTTACATGTAGCTGTCTAATTTTCCCAGCAACACTTATTGAAGAGGCTGTCTTTTCTCCATTGTACATTCTTGTCTCCTTTATCAAAAATAAGGTGACCATATGTGCATGGGTTTATCTCTGGGCTTTCTATCCTGTTCCATTGATCTATATTTCTGTTTTTGTGCCAGTACCATATTGTCTTGATTAATGTAGTTTTGTAGGATAGTCTGAAGTCCAGGAGCCTGATTCCTGCAGCTCCATTTTTCTTTCTCAAGATTGCTTTGGCTGTTCGGGGTCTTTTGTGTTTCCATACAAATTGTGAAAGTTTTTGTTCTAGTTCTGTGAAAAATGCCATTGGTAATTTCATAGGGATTGCATTGAGTCTGTAGATTGCTTTGAGTGTATAGTCATTTTCACAATGTTGATTCTTCCAATCCAAGAAAGAGTGTGGTGTATCTCTCCATCTATTTGTATCATCTTTAATTTCTTTCATCAGTGTCTTACAGTTTTCTGCATACAGGTCTTTTGTCTCCTTAGGTAGGTTTATTCCTGGGTAGTTTATTCTTTTTGTTGCAGTGGTAAATGGGAGTGTTTCCTTAATTTTTCTTTCAGATTTTTCATCATTAGTGTATAGGAATGCAAGAGATTT
>NC_041220.1:101654903-101664308 GCF_002837175.3 Physeter macrocephalus
TCTTCTCTAAATGTTTGATAGAATTCGCCTGTGAAGCCATCTGGTCCTGGGCTTTTGTTTGTTGGAAGATTTTTTTTTTTTTTTCGCGGTATGCGGGCCTCTCACCGTTGTGGCCTCTCCTGCTGCAGAGCACAGGCTCCGGACGTGCAGGCTCAGCGGCCATGGCTCACGGACCCAGCTGCTCCACAGCACGTGGGATCTTCCCGGACCGGGGCACGAACCCATATCCCCTGTATCAGCAGGCGTACTCTCAACCACTGTGCCACCAGGGAAACCCTGTTGGAAGATTTTTAATCACAGTCTCAATTCCATTGCTTGCCAATGGTCTGTTTATATTTTCTGTTTCTTCCTGGTTCAGTCTCAGAAAGTTGTGCTTTTCTAAAAATGTGTCCATTTCTTCCAGGTTGTCCATTTTATTGGCATATAGTTGCTTGTAGTAATCTCTCATGATCCTCTGTATTTCTGCAGTGTCAGTTGTCACTTCTCCTTTTTCATTTCGAATTCTATTGATTTGAGTCTTCTCCCTTTGTTTCTTGATGAGTCTGGCTAATGGTTTATCAATTTTTAAAATCTTCTCAAAGAACCAGCTTTTAGATTTATTGATCTTTACTATTGTTTCCTTCATTTCTTTTTCATTTATTTCTGATCTGATCTTTATTATTTCTTTTCTTCTGCTAACTTTGGGGTTTTTTTTTTTTAATTATTCTTTCTCTAATTGCTTTAGGTGTAAGGTTAGGTTGTTTATTTGAGATGTTTCTTGTTTCCTGAGGTAGGATTGTATTGCTATAAACTTCCCTCCTAGAACTGCTTTTGCCGCATCCCATAGGTTTTGGGTCATTGTGTTTTCATTGTCATTTGTTTCTAGGTAGTTTTTGATTTCCTCTTTGGTTTCTTCAGTGATATCTTGGTTATTTAGTAGTGTATTGCTTAGCCTCCATATGTTTGTATTTTTTACAGTATTTTTCCTGTAATTGATATCTAGTCTCATAGCATTATGGTCAGAAAATATACTTGATATGATTTCAATTTTCTTAAATTTACCAAGGCTTGATTTGTGACCCAAGATATGAACTATCTTGGTTTCTTCAGTGATATCTTGGTTATTTAGTAGTGTATTGCTTAGCCTCCATATGTTTGTATTTTTTACAGTATTTTTCCTGTAATTGATATCTAGTCTCATAGCATTATGGTCAGAAAATATACTTGATATGATTTCAATTTTCTTAAATTTACCAAGGCTTGATTTGTGACCCAAGATATGAACTATCTTGGTTTCTTCAGTGATATCTTGGTTATTTAGTAGTGTATTGCTTAGCCTCCATATGTTTGTATTTTTTACAGTATTTTTCCTGTAATTGATATCTAGTCTCATAGCATTATGGTCAGAAAATATACTTGATATGATTTCAATTTTCTTAAATTTACCAAGGCTTGATTTGTGACCCAAGATATGAACTATCTTGGTTTCTTCAGTGATATCTTGGTTATTTAGTAGTGTATTGCTTAGCCTCCATATGTTTGTATTTTTTACAGTATTTTTCCTGTAATTGATATCTAGTCTCATAGCATTATGGTCAGAAAATATACTTGATATGATTTCAATTTTCTTAAATTTACCAAGGCTTGATTTGTGACCCAAGATATGAACTATCTTGGTTTCTTCAGTGATATCTTGGTTATTTAGTAGTGTATTGCTTAGCCTATCTTTTTCCATCCCCTCACTTTCAGTTTGTATGTGTCCCTAGGTCTGAAGTGGGTCTCTTGTAGACAGCATATATACGGATCTTGTTTTTGTATCCATTCAGCCAGTCTATGTCTTTTGGTGGGAGCATTTAATCCACTTACATTTAAGGTAGTTATCAAAATGTATGTTCCTGTTCCCATTTTCTTAATTGTTTTTGTTTTGTTATTGTAGGTCTTTTCCTTTTCATGTGTTTCCTGCCTAGAGAAGTTCCTTTAGCATTTGTTGTAAAGCTGGTTTGGTGGTGCTGAATTCTCTTAGTTTTTGCTTGTCTGTAAAGGTTTTAATTTGTCTGTCGAATCTGAATGAGATAGAGTAGAATGATCTTGGTTGTAGGTTTTTCCCTTTCATCACTTTAAATATGTCCTGCCACTCCCTTCTGGCTTGCAGAATTTCTGCTGAAAGATCAGCTGTTATCCTTATGGGGATTCCCTTTTATGTTGTTTGTTGTTTTTCCCTTGCTGCTTTTAATATTTTTTCTTTGTATTTAATTTTTGATAGTTTAATTAATATGTGTCTTGGTGTGTTTCTCCTTGGATTTGTCCTGTATGGGACTCTCTGTGCTTCCTGGACTTGATTAACTATTTCCTTTCCCATATAAGGGAAGCTTTCAACTATATTCTCTTCAAATATTTTCTCAGTCCCTTTCTTTTTCTCTTCCTCTTCTGGGACCCCTATAATTCAAATGTTGGTGTGTTTAATGTTGTCCCAGAGGTCTCTGAGACTGTCCTGAATTCGTTTCATTCTTTTTTCTTTATTCTGCCCTGTGGTAGTTATTTCTACGATTTTATCTTCCAGGTCACTTATCCTTTCTTCTTTCTCAGTTATTCTTCTATTGATTCCTTCTAGAGAATTTTTAATTTCATTTATTGTGTTGTTCACCATTGTTTGTTTGCTCTTTAGTTCTTTTAGGTCCTTGTTACATGTTTCTTGTATTTTCTCCATTCTATTTCCAAGATTTTGGCTCATCTTTACTATCATTACTCTGAATTCTTTTTCAGGTAGACTGCTATTTCCTCTTCATTTTTCTGGTCTGGTGGGCTTTTACCTTGCTCCTTCATCTGCTGTGTGTTTCTCTGTCTTCTCATTTTGCTTAACTTACTGTGTTTGTGGTCTCCTTTTCGCAGGATGCATGTTTGTAGTTCCCATTGTTTTTGGTGTCTGCCCCCAGTGGTAAGGTTGGTTCAGTGGGTTGTGTAGGCTTCTTGGTGGAGGGGACTGGTGCCTGTGTTCTGGTGGATGAGGCCGGATCTTGTCTTTCTGGTGGACAGTACTGCGTCCGGTCGTGTGTTTTGGCGTGTCTGTGACCTTATTATGCTTTTAGGCAGCCTCTCTGCTAATGGGTGGGATTGTGTTCCTGTCTTGCTAGTTGTCTGGCATAAGGTGTCAAGCACTGTAGCTTGCTGGTCATTGAGTAGAGCTGGGTCTTAGCGTTGAGATGGAGATCTCTCGGAGAGCTTTTGCCATTTGATATTATGTGGAGCCAGGAGGTCTCTGGTGGACCAATGTCCTGAACTTGGCTCTCCCAACTCAGAGGCACAGGCCTGACACCCGCCCGGAGCACCAAGACCCTGTCAGCCACATGGCTTAGAGGTAAATGGAAAAAAAGAAGAAACAAGGAATGAAAGAAAGAAATAATATAAAATAAAAAGTTATTAAAGTAAAAAATAAAAAGAATTATTAAAAAGTAATAAAGAAAAGAAAAAAAGAAAATGAAAGAAAGAAAAAACAGAGGACCCAAACCGAAAACAAATCCACCAATGATAACAAGTGCTAAAAACTATACTAAAAAAATAAAAAATAAAAAAGGACAGACAGAACCCTAGGACAAATGGTAGAAACAAACCTATACAGACAATATCACAGAAAGAAGCATACACATTCACAGTCACAAAAAGAGAAAAAGGAAAAAATATATATATTAAAAAAAAAAGGAAGGGAGCAACCAAATCAATAAACAAATCTACCAGTGATAATAAGCTCTAAATACTAAACTAAAATAAACATAAAACCAGAAACAAATTAGATGCAGAACGCAAACCCCAAGTCTACAGCTGCTCCCAAAGTCCACCGTCTCAATTTTGCAATGATTTGTTATCTATTCAGGTATTCCAGAGATGCAGGGTACATCAGATTGACTGTGGAGATTTAATCTGCTGATTCTGAGGCTGTTGGGAGAAATTTCCCTTTCTCTTCTTTGTTCACACAGCTCCTGGGGTTCAGCTTTGCATTTGGCCCCGAATTTAAATTTTGACCTCTGCGTGTAGGTCGCCTGGGAGCGTCTGTTCCCTGCCCAGACAGGAGGGGGTTAAAGGAGTGGTTGATTAGGGGGCTCTGGCTCACTCAGGCCGGGGGGAGAGAGGGGTGTGGATCCTGGGCGAACGTGCGGCTGCGGCGGCAGAGGCCGGTGTGACGTTGTAGCAGCCTGAGGCGTGCTGTGCGTTCTCCCGGGGAAGTTGTCCCTGGATCACGGGACCCTGGCAGTGGCGGGCTGTAGAGGCTCCCGGGAGGGGAGGTGTGGATAGTGACCTGTGCTGCACACAGGCTTCTTGGTGGCTGCAGCAGCAGCCTTAGCATCTCATGCCCATCTCTGGGGTCCGCGCTGATAGCCACGGCTTGCGCCCATCTCTGGAGCTTGTTTAGGTGGTGCTCTGAATCCCCTCTCCTCATGCACCCCAAAACAATGGTCTCTTGCCTCTTAGGCCGTTCCAGACGTTTTCCCGGACTCTCTTCCGGCTAGATGTGGCATACTAGCCCCCTTCAGGCTGTGTTCAGGCAGCCAACGCCAGTCCTGTCCCTGGGATCTGACCTCCGAAGCCCGAGCCTCAGCTCCCAGCCCCCACCTGCCCTGGCGGGTGAGCAAGCCTCTCGGGCTGGTGAGTGCTGGTCGGTGCCGATCCTCTGTGCGGGAATCTCTCCACTTTGCCCTCCGCACCCCTGTTGCTGCACTCTCCTCCATGGCTCCGAAGCCTCGCCCCCGTCATCGCCCCATCTCTACCAGTGAAGGGGCTTCGTAGTGTGTGGAAACTTTTCCTCCTTCACAGCTCCCTCCCAGAGGTGCAGGTCCCATCCCTGTTCTTTTGTCTCTGTTTTTTCTTCTTTCTTTTGCCCTACCCAGGTATGTGTGGAGTTTCTTGCCTTTTGGGAAGTCTGAGATCTTCTGCCAGCTTTCAGTAGTTGTTCTGTAGGAGTTGTTCCACATGTAGATGTATTTCTGATGTATTTGTGGGGAGAAAGGTGATCTCCACGTTTTACTCCTCCGCCATCTTGAAGGTCTGTCCAAGCATATCATTCTTACAGCCAGGAAGTTAAAAAAAATCAAAACCTTCAAGAGCGGTCTTTAATTTTATTGTATGTATTTGCAGAGATGCCCACTACAAATTCCAGTTATTGGTTAAGCCAATAGCAACTCAAGTTTGTTAAGGAAATTAAAAGGTTAGAACATAAAAATCTAAAACACACTCAGGGTTTTTTGGGTGCTATTTTTTTTTTAATATTATGATGTATAGGCACAACATAACATTTATCCTTGTAACTATTTTTAAGTATACCATTCAGTGGCATTAAGTACATTATTCACAATGTTGTGTAACCAACACCACCATCCTTCTGTAGAACGTTTTCATCATCCCAAATAGAAATTCTGTACTTATTAAATTGAGTGGGTAGTTTTAACTTTTTACCTCTCCATAATTTAAGCCCATCCCAGGCATGAAATTGCTCAGTTGACTTGAATTTTTTTTTTTCTATAAAAGACATTTAACAACAAATCTTGAGAAATATCCAAGACCCCCAAAGACTTCACTCAGGGTTTTTTAGAGGCTTATTCCCAATACTGCAACCTCATGCCACCAACAGACCTAAAACACCTCCGTCTTCTGCATGGCCCCCTTTGACCTGATGGCCTGATGAAGAGGGTGGCTTAACACTGGCTTGGGGCAATCTGGTTTATAGTCCCTAAGCCTAGTGAAAACTCAGAAACTTCAGACTGAGGTATACATTCTTGGTCAAAATGGGACTCACCATAAAGGATTATAAAATCAAGCCTAAATTTTCCCTTTAAAAAACATGCTCAAAATCACATATTTTGAATGTTCATAACAAAGTTATACGGTATAGTATTTGTGGCCTGAAAGTAGCTAATTTAGTGCTGGGGTAATTTAGTTTACTTATGTATAGCATCTGAATGCTCTGAAGTTGAGAGAACACATGAAAATGCACAGGAAGCTACAATGTAAAAGTAAGTTATCAGCATATTAATAGAAGTTTGAAACTAAGCAGATTGTGGGGTCTTATAAAGACATCCTGCTTAACCCCTGCATCCTAATATCTCCGATGCTGACTTCTCACTTTCTATGGTGGAGTACTGAAGATTCAAGTCTGAGATATTCCCTGTGTTCATGATAGGTCTTCTGGGTACTGGAGTATTAGGCCTGGGATCCGGTGGTAATAATTATTTCAATATATTTCCTTTAATAGAAAACAGTATGCTTTAACCTGCATCAGAATCACCTGGAAACCTTGTGAAAACACAGTTTTCTGGGCTCTAACCCAGAAATTTCTGATTCAGCAGGTCTCAGTAGAACCTGAGAATTTCCAACAAGTTCTCCAGGGATTCTGATGGTGCTGGTCCTGGGGTTACACTTTGAGACCCATCTCTGTAAAGTATAGGAAAGAAATAAATAGCAAACTTAAAATATTTTTATTAAATTATAAATTTCTAAAAAAAAGGATGAACATATGTATGTGTATTTATGAACTTATTATATGTATAGATTTATAAACGTTATATAACTTTTAGGGATCGCATATGAATGACTAGAGATGTAATTCTACCAGATCTGGAGGGTGTGCCTCAGATGGCCTTGACTTTATCTCAAACTATAGGGAATATCCACAATTCCTTTGGGAGGCTCTGTGAGGCCTTCAAAGAGAGCAGCTGGCCTTGGAGCAGCTGAAATCAAGGGCCAAGGAGAGATCTGGGTGTCTGTGCCAGGGACAGGGGTTGTGCCAGCAGTGGACAAAAGACACACTGAGGTTACAGATAAAGGCTCCAAACCAGAAGTCATGCAGGCAGGCACTGTGCAGAGTGTCCCCTACAGGCAGCTTCTGGTAATGAGCTCCTGAGGGGCCAATGGCGATGTGTTGGGCGGGTGAACCATATGAAATCACCAAAATCTGGACAAATACCTGCAATTTCATATCGTCCAACCTAATAAATATCTACAGAGACTTCATGATTCTCCTGATCATTCCATGTCAGTCAGGAGATGTACACTCCAAATGGTGCAGTGTGTGTGTCACATGTCAACCTCATTCATGTTTGGAGCATCTGCTCACCTGGGACACTGGTCGTTGGGTGTCACACTCCCCGCAAGGCTCAACTCTGGGACCAGCGTGGGCTCCCCGGGCCTCCTCCGGCTCTGGGCTGCTCTCTCCCTCACCTGTTGCTCTATCACAGCCCAATCTGTGGGCTCTGGAGGGATGGGTTTCACAGGCTCCTCCCCGGGATCTGGCTCCTTCATCTCATCAGGATGTTCTTCGACTGCTTGTTTCTTTTTCTTCTTTTTGGCCCTCTGCTGGGTAAGAGGCAACCTTATGTCAAACAGGAATTTTGGAATTTCTTTGAAAGGCACAGTCTTCAGAATCAGGTAGACCTGGATGCAAACCCAGCTCCACCTCAACCAGCTGTGTGCACTCAGGCAGCTCACTAAGCCATATGACCTCTCCATGCCTCAGTTTTCTCGTCTACAAAGTGGGAATAATTATAGGAAACTTTTTCCAGGTCTCTTGAAATGAGGTAATGTCTGGAAAGAACTTATCACTGTGCCTGGTCCCTAGAGAGAGCTTAAAAAAGTTAACTATTCATCTGCTCATTAGTATTGGTTCTAAAGACCAAGGATACATCTTTTTATGGCTGCACACGCAGCATGTGGGAGTTCCCCAACCAGGAATCGAACGTGTGCCCCCCTACAGTGGAAGCACGGAGTCTTAACCACTGGACCACCAGGGAAGTCCCAAGGATACATCTTGAAATTAAAGTAAGGCTTGTGAATACAACTGACACTGCAGGTCACCCTGATCTATTACTTTTTGTCCCTTGATTACTTATTACTTATTGTCCTAGTTTTGCAAGGTCATATGTATAAAGTTATATAATTTTCTGAGGGAAGCCCAGAAGTACCAATACCCTACATTAGATAGGGTAAGCCATGTAAAATAGTAGAATACATATCACAGAGCTTGACAGGCACATGACCGATTACCAGGTTATTGCTGGTTCACTCAAACAGCCACAGGATGATACAGAGAACTGTTTTTGGAAAAAACTTTCTCTGGTATCAGCAGGCTGGGTGGCTTTTTCAACAAGTGCATTAATCAGTTCATTCTCTCATCCTTTTGTCCCCTAGTGAGGGGGCTGGGAGGGAGACAGAGCACAGCAGGCAGGGGACCCCAGTCTGCCTGCCCAGTTTCCCTCCTCCTGTCTCAAGGTGCCTCTACCCAGACCCTTCCTGTCCCCCAGGTCAGCTCTGTTCAAGGTTGTTTACAGACCTGGGCTTTCTTCCAGGCTTTCCACTGCTGCTCTGCACTTCTGTATTCCTCCATCTTCTGTTCGTACTCTTCCATGTGCTCTTCCAACAATTCATTTATCTCGGCCTGAATTTCTGCTTCATATGCTTCTTCATCAGCTTTCTGGTCAACTTTTTCCCTTTAAAATAATTTATAGCACCTTAGTTATTTCTTGAAATTAAGTGATAGAGTAATAATAGCAGCAAATACCTGTATTGGGCTTGCTCTGTGGCAGCTCCTCTCCTAAAAGCTTTGCACAGGTGAGCTCACAACCGTGTGAGGCAGATACTGTTACCTTCAGCATTTTATACACTAGGAGACTGCAGCACAGAGAGGTTAAGTAACTTTCCCAAGAATACACAGCTGGTGAATGGAAGAGCTGGAATATGAGCCCAATCTATTTACACTAAGCAACAAAGCTACGCTGAGTTAGATGAGCCAGATGACACCCTGACACAGTGCCTGCAAATTCTCAGCTGACAGAGGCAGCAGTTTCATTGTAGTTATTTTGTTAATTCTTCAAGTCTCTGAGGAACCACTTCATTACGCTGCTACCAAATCCCTGAAGCTACTTTTTTGACTTTGGATTGACAATTTGAATTTTTCTTTGATGATTCTGCTGACAGTGCATTAATGTTCAGCCTGACCCAGAGCAGTGCTTCCCACAGTGTGCTGGTTCTATGAGGTGCCCTACAAAAAAAGAGGTGCTGTGGCCAAATCAACACGAGATTGAACAAATATGAAGTTTCCATATTGCTTTGTAAAGGGCTTTGCAGAGCCCTTTACATGTGGATGGACAGTGTGACTCCCCAGGAAGTGGGGGGGAGGGCAAGCATGGTATCCAGCACATCCCACCCAGCACTTCAGAGTTGTTTCAACACATCCCCTGTGCTTATCTCCTAACGCGATCAGTATGGTATGGCCTGCAGGTTCTTCTCTCCTAAAGTTCCAGCTCCTTTTTAGAGAAACTTAGTCAAGCGCCTAGAGCTGACCAACGTTTTTTTTTTTTTTTTTTTGCGGTACGCGGGCCTCCCTCTGCTGCGGCTTCTCCCGTTGCGGAGCACCGGCTCCGGAGGCGCGGGGTCAGAGGCCCA
>NC_041220.1:101664498-101692869 GCF_002837175.3 Physeter macrocephalus
TTTTATTTTATTTTATTTTATTTTTTTGCTGACCAACGTTTTTGTATGTACACGTGTGGCCTGGTGGGTTAGCAGTTAACAGGCCCCCAAGGCACAGACTCTTACAAAGCTACTACTGAAGAAATCACTTGGGAAACACCTGAAATTTATAAACATCAGAGAAATTTGGCCCCCAAGTTATGTTCCATCTCTGATATATATTCATTTGCTTTTCTCCTTGTTAATCAGAGGCATGAATAAACTAGTTGAAATTTAAATATTTTTGCAGGAAGAAATAATGCTGTATCATAAGGTAGCTAGATGAATCAAGAATGTGAAGAAAGGGCACTCCAAAAGAATTTAGGACACAGCTACTTATGGGTGGAAGGGATGTGAAGTATCACAAAAAGGAAGTTTGTAACCTAGAGGTGACCATAACGGTTAATTTCCTATAAATTTTTGTTTATCCTAAACTTAAGGAAGGAAGGAGAAAACAATCTTGTAACTATTTATGTTCTGCTTCTGGATGGAAGGGATGGCCTGGAAGATGGAATATGGAAGCCAAAACACTAGGATTTCTGGAAGACATCCACGATTTCTGTGGGACAGACTATTTGAATTTGTTTTTATATTATATTATATATTTTATATTAATTGAGCAGATACTACGTGGCAGGTGTGCTGTCTGGGACCAGATATCCAGTGGTGACAAGATCCCTGCCCTCATAAGGCACAGTCTTGTGTTTGTCCTGGAAACTGCAGAATGTTTTCTCAGTTTTATGATAATTACAACCCCCCAGCATCACAATTTGCAGCTATCTTCGGCTAAAAACTGACTGTTTTCAAACACAGTGTCAGATAATTGCCCTCATGTGTCACTTTTCATGTAGATTTATGGGCACATCACTTATGCAGATGAAACAAACAGGAAGGGACCAAAACCAGCAGCAGAGATGCTCTTGAATTAATATGCAGAACATGGTTTCGTTGTGATAACTGTACTCTTATGTACCAAAGTCTAGTCAGTTCAGCTGCATAAATATTATCAAAGCATACTTTCTCCATACCATACATAAAGATCAATTCCAAATAGATTAAAGGTGAATGTGAAAGATTAAACTATGAAGATTACAGGAGACAATATAGTAGTATATCTACTTGATTCAGTGGAAGGATTTCTTCAAACAAAAAGCATTGATCAGAAAAGAAAAGACTAATATAGTCTATCTCTTTAAAATTAAGAATTACTATTCTTCAAAAAGCAGCAAACTAAAAAGACAACTACAGAAGATTTCTGCAACACACATCGACAAAGGTCTCATGTTCAGGATATATACCAAACTTCTACAAATTATGGAAAAGATAAAAGGACAAACAATCCAATTCAAAAATTGGCAAAAGTCTTGAACAGACACTTTGAAAAAGAGGAATTCAAAATGGCCAATTCATGGATAAGAAATATAAATTAAAACACGCCATCAGATTGGCAAAATGTTAATGTTTGACAATATCAGGTGATATGGTTGATATGGGTGACATGGACCCATGGGAACACTGGTCAAACTGAAAGTCAGCACAAACACTCTGGAAAAGTGTCTGCAACCAGCATATAAGTATTTGGAGAAGCACATCCCCTAAGACTCGACAATTCCACTTCCAGGTATATTTCTGGAAAACTTAGGCACATGTACCCTAAAAAGACACATACAAAAACGTCTATAGAAGTGCTGTCTGATTTTATTGTCTGTGTCCCCTTCACTCCCAAACTGGAAGCTCTGGGAGGAAAGAGATGATGTTTATCTCCTTCATCAGTGTAGCCCAAGAGTCTAGCACAATGCATGACAGAGTGGGCACTTAAGAAATGATGAATTGTACTTGAAAACTGAGTAACATTTTTATAACAATTTTGAGAAATAAAATTCATTCTTTTAAAATGTAAAAAAAAATGTTAAAAAAAAGTGTTGTCTATAACAACTGAGAAATGAATCAACTCAAATGTCCATCAACAGTAAAATAGACAAATTTTGTTATATTCATATAATGAAGTGTTATAAAGCAAAGAGAATTAACTACAGCTGTGTGCCGAAAAGGAGAAGAATCTCCAGTGGTATTGAAGAAAAGAAACAGGTGTGTGTTCACTAAAGCATACACACAATATACTTTCAGCTTATGGAAAAGTCAGATACAGGCAGTATTAGACTAAGTGTTAGAAATTACACATAGATGGCAAAGCTATTAACTAAAAGCAAGGAAACACTGATCATAAAAGTCCAGAAAATGGTTACTTCTGGGACGGAGGAGATGTAATTGGGGTTAGGAACATGGGGGATGCTCAGATACTAGTAATGTTCTAGTTCTTAACTTGGGGAGTTGCACATGGTTATTCATTTGTAATTATTATTTTTTAAATTATTTAAAAAATTGTATCTATGTTTAATACATTTTCCCCTATGCATGATATAACCCAATAAAACAATTTTTGAAAAAAGCCTACTTTCTCAAAACAAGTTTCAAGGGTGTATTTGTAAACCTCTGGAACTCTCGAAGGGATTTCATCTCTTTCCAGACTTTTATGATGGTCTTAAGCAATGTTCGATCTTTTTCTTGTTCAGCATCACGCAGTTTTCTTGTTTGCCTACAAGATATAATACAGGGATATATATTTAAAAGTTATTTAGGTGTGTTTGCAAATTAGGAAAAGAAACTAATAATGCTATAGTGATTGTATAGTTAATTTCACAGCTACGATATTTCTTGAGTACTAGAAAACCAAAAATATGAATGCAAATTTGAAGTCAGTAGGGTGCTGGTCTGTTTTTATAGGTTATTTGATTTTGTTTTCTCTAGTAGAATCTGACTTCAATTAAACTAAATTACCATTTAAAATTCTCATTAATACTGTGCAATCTTAAACAGCCACTTTTGAAGTTATGAAAATAAGGGGCCCAGTAAACGTAGTTCTCATGGACTAAACTATGATAAACAGGAAAGTATGTTGCTGTCCCGTTAACAAGTATATTAAAGTCTGCCTGTGTTAACACTAATCACCAGTCCTACATTTAGGAGACGAAGTAATGCTACTACATCCCTTGGTGAGTTTTCAGTGCTGACTAGATTAACGATATTTTTGGCTTGCTTTGAAGAGGCTTCATTTGAAAATGCTTTCATTGTGATTGATATTATTTAAAGTGTTTGGGAATTATTTAATGCCTTACTTTAAGCCCCCTCTACAAATAATAGCCAAGTCCAGAACCCAAATGTACTCTATTATGCCATTAGTTAGTTAATTAATTAGATTTTTTTTTTTTCTTGGGCAAGTATAAGATGTCATTCCAGGGGATTCAGAAGTGGTTCCTAGGAGACAGTAGATGTCTCTGTTCTCAGGGAGTTTATAGCTTAGCTCAGGAGACAGACACATAGATAAATGACTGACAGAGTGCCCTAGGAAACCATAGCCACAGTGTTTCATGAATCATCACCTCCTGAACTCCAGAGGAAGGCCTGTGTCTGGAAGTTGGTTGTACTTGTGATGACTTAGTCTGGAGATGGTGCAGAGAGACACAGAGGTCTAGGTTTCTGATCATTCAATTGGCGTCATGGAAAAGGAAGCTGGTAGAAGCTGATGGCCAGTTAGTGGTTGGGTAGCCAAGATTTGGGACTCTCAGAAGACCTTAGAAAAGCTAGGAGGCAATGAACTAGAATAAGAAACACTTTTCTTGAGGAGCAGTAAAGCATTCTGGTTAAGGGCACAGATGTGGGAACCAAGACACCCAGATTTAAATCCTGGTTCTAGCCGGCCTTGAGCAAACTATTTTACTTCTCCATGCCTTATCTGTAAAGTAGAGATGAAAACAGAATTTATTTCACAGGGTTGTTGGAAGGAGTAAACGAGTTAATTAATACTAGAACCATGTCTGACATCTGGTAAGTGGTCCACAAATATTATCTGTCATTACCTAGTGGTCTGTTCTTCTCTTATGCCTTTAGCAGCTATCTCCCCTGCCTCCTTAAAAAAAACCTGCAATATAAAATTATTTTACTGAGTTATATGACACCTTAAGCCTTTCTGATATATTTTCTACTTCCTTTTTTAGTCCCTGACAAGATAGTTTCCCCAGAAATGCTAAAAAGAACGTTTAGCAAGTAAAATTTGACCTATGAGCTAGAGAAGCAAAGAATCACGAAAGAATATTTAATTACAGATTGTTGCCAGACTATGGAGGAAGAAGAAAAGGCAACTGTGACTAGGGAGCCGGGTAACACTTTTCTGAAGCCTGATGTAGATGGGGTCTGGAGTGTGGAAAGGAGTCCAGCCCAGAGGTGAAACTTTGGGAGCCACACTGGCATCTAGATGATATTTAAAACCACAGGACTGGATTCATCTCAGGAGAAAATGCAGATTAACAAAAGATTAAAAAGAAAAAAACCCTGGGAGGAACTCTGAACATTTAGAAGCTGGGCAAAAAAGGAAGATTAGGCAAAGGATAGTGAGAAGGACAGGTGGCCGAAGAGGGGTGAGGGCATCTGAGAGAGGGTGGTGTGTGGACGTAAAGGGAAGAGAATGTCTCAACAGACACCCTGTGGGGACAGTGCCCAATGCCAAGTACCGGGGGGCTGAGAGGTCCCCTTTCACTTAGCAGCACGGAGGTTCCCCAGGACTGTGGCAAGATCAGCCTCAGGGCAAAGGTGGGCACAGGAAAGAGGCTAGACTGGACAGTGAAGGGGAAGGGAGGGAGTAGAGACAGCAGTACTTACCAAATTTACATTTAAAATACTTATTAGTAAATACTTGCCAGAAGTTTGGCTGTGAAGGGAAATATAGGGATAAAGTGGTAGCTGGATAGGGAACTGAGATCCTAGACTTTTTATTTGTTCAAGATTGAGCATATGTGAGGGTCAAGATCCAGGAGAGGGTTAAATAAAGTGTTCCCCTGTATTGCACGAACACCCATGTTTCCTTGCTTAATACAGCCTGGTTCCAGTGCAGAGGACAAGCAATGTGGTCATGATGCCACTTAGGAAAATAAGATGGAAAATGCGTCACTGGCTGAGGTTAGCTGCCCCAACCTGGGGCCTATCAGATACCCAGGGGTGGGCTCCAAGGCGGCTGGCTCATCAGCAGCTCCCAGGGGGGCTTCAGGGAACAGTCCGCTTGATGAGATATCCAGGAACAGACCATCTGCTTAGAATTTGCTTTACCACCATGTGAAAAGTCAGTAAAGGAGTAAAATCCACTCTTTCACTGCCTCAGAAATGCTGAATCTCAGTGGTTTCCATCGCCAGGGGTGGCAGGATGTCTGCAATGGGTCTGCGATCCATGGGTCCACCTGGCATGGTCTGTAGGACTCACACACAATTCTGCTACCGTTTCTCAAATACTGATTAATAAATGCAAGTCCATATCAAACCTTCATTGTATCCGGAGTAGCTTTTTGTCACTTTTTCTTAGTCAGTGCATACTAAAACAAAAATTTTTTTCACAAGGAGGAGGCAATATGCTTTTCTTTTAACATAAATAAGAATTTTCATTTTTAAACATACTCTTCATACTTTTACAACTATAGTATACAAACATCACTAATTTTCACTTTGGTAGGAGAATTTCCAACTCAAGGGTAGATTGTAAAGAGAAAAGTATACATTTAAATTCCTTGAATAGATAACTAATAAGGGCCTACTGTATAGCACAGGGAACTCTACTCAATACTCTGTAATGATCTATATGGGAAAACAATCTGAAAAAGAGTGGATGTATGTATATGTGTAACTGATTCACTTTGCTGTACAGCAGAAAATAACATGACACTGTAAATCAACTATACTCCAATAAAAATTTAAAAAGATAAACCCCTTGATTTATTAATTCCTGCTCTAAGAATTTATTCCGTGGAAATACTTATACAGGTACACAAATATATACATATAGGAGTGTTAGAGTACAATTTAAAGTAATAAAAAATAGGAGTAATACCAACACCTATTAATGGGGAATGTAAAATCTGTATATTGTCAGCTCTTAAACAATGATATAAATCTAGATGTACTATGATAGGAAAAGGTCTCAGATGCATTTTACATAAAAAAGCAAGTTGCAAGGTGGTAAAAGCAATGTGATTCTTTAAAACTGTAAAATATATACACATAAACACATCTGTGTATATATATATGTATACACACATGTATATATATGTGGAAGAACTAGCAAAAAACTGTTAAACATGATTTTCCCTGAGAAATAGGAACTCTAGAATAAATGTTCACATTCTACATTGTATGTTTCCTTATTGTTTGGCAATGATCAGGGTTTTAAGTTTTGAATTTTAATTATGAAAAATTTCAATATTTAGAAGAGCACATATAATAAATAATATGACACTTACTAACATTTTTTTCACACTTACTCAGACGTTTTGTTTGTTTGTTTGTTTGTTTGTTTTGCAATGTTAGAGTCCCATTTGAAGACCTCTCCATTCCATCCCCTTCTCTCCCTCCCTGGAGGAAGAAACTGGCATGTGTGTCTTTCCTGTCTGTATGTAACACAACATGTGTGTACCTGGAACACATGAGTATTGTTTCACGTGCTCTTTAGGGCTTGTGACCTGTATCACACAGCGAGTCTCCTCTTACAACTGGATTTTTTCATGCAACACTATTTTATCCATGATATACACAGATCTAATTTGGTCCTTCTAACTGTGGGAGGGACGTTCATTATAAGATTGAAGCAGATGGGGGCATTCTGGTGTGGGGTTATCTCTAGCTTCTTACTCTTGTAAGTGATGCTGTGGAATGCTTGTACACATGTCCGGTGCACACGCACACACAGCTCCTCGGAGTACATGTGTCTGAAGCAGAATTGCTGGGTCCTAGTCTGCTGGCATTTTCAACTCCTTGCTCATCTCTGGACAAGCTGCTCTCTGAAGTGGTGGCTGTAGCAATATTTGTTTACACTAGCAGAGTGTGCAAGTTACCCTATTCCCCCTGTGCCCCCTCCCAACTTCATTCATTTTTTGGACTTCAAATTTGGTGTTAATACGCTCGACATATCTCGTTATTTCATTTGGCTTAATGTATTCAGTGCATTCAGAAAAACTCTGAAAAAAAAAAAACTCTCAATAAGTACAGGGAAAAAAAAGCAGTAGTTATAATGATAGATTTTACTCACCGAATTTCAGATTTATACTCATTGATGGTTTTGGGGGTTGTTTCAAGAGACTTAGGAGTTTTTGCTGGATTAAGGCCCATCTGAACAGCATTTCTTAGAGCTTGGAGCTAGAAAAGATATGGATACAAGATCTGAGTAGAAGCTCTACTCCTTACTACTAGTGATGTGCTTGGACCCACCCACTTCTCCAGGGCAAAATGTCAGCAACCTGTGAAGGGGTGTGCAAGCATCCAGCCGTCTCCATGCTTTCACTGAAGTGAATTTTGACAGAGAGCTATTGCTTCTATTTAAAAAAAAAAAAAAAAAAAAAAAGGAATAATAAAGAACTGTGTGTGTCCATCCTTGTTCTGTGGCCCAGGTCCAGCTGCTTATGACAGATGCTACTTTTACTTTACTGTCTCAGAAACAAGTTTTCTTTCAAGGTGTGGGGGGGTGTCTCTCTGGGCCTTGGACATACAATGACATTCTTGTGATATAAAGAGAGCATAAAATTATAGACTTATAGGAGGAGATATTGTGGAGTTATCTCTTATTTGGGCAGTAAGGTTTTAAAGTCAGGGCAAAAATTGTCTATAGTCAAAACTACCCATGGAAATTCCACGGGACAGTGTCACATTAGAAGTAAATCCAAAATGGATAGACATTTTTCCTTATGCATCAGTTGAAACAACTGACTTTTGTTTAGGTACCATGTTAGGGTAAATTACATATAACAATGAGAATGTCTCTAAGGACACAGAGATTCTCAGGCCATGAATGGTCTCATCATATGAGATCATGTAAGCAAGACACAGCTACCCACTGCCGGTGGGTGAGAGCCCTTGCTTTGTTTGCAGGAATCATTCTTTCAACCAAGTGTGTGCCCCTGAATTTGCACACGTTAAATGTACATAGTCGTATCCTTTCTTTTGCCTCTAGGTAGGTCAACACATCACATCCTAGACAGAGGGAACATGAAGGAAGCACACGAGCATTTGCTGCTAGAAGCTATTTTTGTTGTTTGGGCTCCTCAGGAGAACCAACCCCCTCAACAATTGGCATGGAAGAGATCACGGGTACCTTGTCGGTAAGAAATTGTGCCTTGTGTCTCTGGCGTCTTGCAAGGTACTGGTCATATAACTGGGCCAGTTTGGCTGCCAAAACATGCTCTCGGCTAAAACAGGGATGATGTGTGAAGATTAACCCCGAAATATCAATGTCCAGTTGGAAATTTCCAGGAGGGTCTCCAGATCCAATCAGATGCTGACTTCTGTGGATGTATTTTACTGCCTGCCAAAGAGAGCAGAGTGTAGGGGGAGCACAGTTAAAGCACTTCCTAGATACTGGTCTGATGTGCAATGGGAAAAGTCAGATGCAAAATATTTCCTACCCTAATCAAGCCAGGAGAACCTTGCTCCATTCCCTGTTCCCTGGGGTTTTAGGGGCCTGCCCTTTTCTGAACACTTGAAAAGTAAAATGAAGGACAAGGAGTGAGAAAAGAAATAATTTCAATCTTGCTCTCCTAGGTCTTTTAGGGTTTATCACTACTGAGTCATAGCCCTAATCTTTGCCATGTGACTATCCCATTTCCTGGAAATCTTGGGTTTTGCAGCTGGTGATCTTGAAATTCTTTTAATGAGAGAAGCATAGATTCTAATCCAAACTGATCATTATTTGGATCATAGATATAGTCTCCACGTGGAGAAGTTTTTAGTTTGTAGACAACAGCCAGAGACTAACATACTGAACTGAGCCTCAGGCTGGCACCTAGTTTTCCTGGGAAGAAGAAAGTCAGTCTGCAAAATAACAGAGGAAGAGATAGTTGGGGCAGCCGAGTGTGTAGAAAACAGGAGTGGAAATTTCCACTGGGACTTTCCTGGATCACTTGGTGTACAGTGTGTCAGATAAATCTCTGGTTTTCTTCCTTAAACTCATGAAGATATTCTATGTTGATCACTGCTGCTCGTCAGTGAATCTAGTTTTGGAGGTTGCAGAGCTCCAAGGTGGGGAGGACACCTTTTTGATTTTGTGTCTTCATGTTCTCTCCTTGTCATTGACATTGACTACAGTCAGGATGTGGGGTTTGACACACTTCACTCGATCCTCCCCTTTGCAGAGAGGAGCTTTTGGAAGCTATTTATGTTATCTAGAAAAGATGATGTGGCCCAAATGTACTATTTATAAGTTATGAGGTAAATTGGAAGCTGCAAATATTCTAGTCAGAAGTGAAGTGTCTGTCTGATGTTAATTGCGGGTAACGTGTTCAGGAATCTCTTCATTTAATTCGTCTTCATGGTATTATGTAAAGATGCTGAACTGGAGCCAGAAGCCTTGGATTCCAGCTGGGGCTCCACCTCTAACTTGCTCTGGAACCTTGGGCAAGTCACTACACATCTCCGTGCCTCTATCTCTTTATCGTACAAATGGGAGGCTGAGGAAAAAGATCCAGTTGGCATTTTGTAGGTCACTAGGCATCATATAAAGCACTTCACACATATCACCTGGTTCACTCTGTTAGGGAACTGTTGGCCATTAGACAAGAGCCCATGCTTGGGCCCTGGAAGGGGTCCCCCTTCCTGCAACAATTCCATAGAGATTTTTGGTTGCCTACAATGTAGTGAGGCCTGTCTGCGAGCAGCAATAGATTGAAAGGGGGAAAATAGGGTGTGATCTTTATAACTTGGGGCAGGAAGGGTGAAGTGTGAGATGTGCAGAGGGAGGGATGGAAACTGGAAGAGGGGCTCCAGAGTTAGAATCCTAGATCACAAGATCCTAACATTCTCCCCATCAGACTAAGTATGGAAAACAGAGGTCGCACTGTGTGTATGTACATGTATACATGTCCAAAAATATATTCACATTTGTTATATAGTGTGATCTGCTTTTCAGTTACTATTAGTCATTGAAATAGTACCAATATTTGCACTTACAGTAAAGCATATACACATGAGTCTTCATTTACCAGTAAATTTGTTGTTGGGTTGTCTTGTTGCCTGCTTTGTACCAGTATTCACGAGTAAGGATATATATTTCCTTTTAGCCATTCAATTTCATACTTATTTTCCCCCAAATTAGTAGACAATTAATGTATATTTAGAACTTATGATTTCCTACAGGACGCCTGTACAGTGTACCCTATGTTTTCATAAAAGAACAAGTTTTTTCTATAAAATAACATTAAGTCTGTCTTTGATGAGAAGACCTATAGATTTTTTATTTTTTAAAAATGTTCTTGTAAAACTGGGATGTGTTTACAAATATGTTATGCTTGAATAAGAATGCATTGACTATACCTCAGTACCTTCCAAAATATGCTGAATTGAACTTCCATTTGGATTTACAGGGAGGAAAGCCCATCCCTACAGGGGTCATATTCCAATATTTTGTACCTTATGAAAGTCCTAATTTTGACATTAATATCCTTACACTTCACACCGCAACAATGGAGGCCCATCTCTTTTCTTTCATTCAAGCAAAAGTATCCAATTATAACCTGCATTCGTGTTAGAGGCTTTTAATCTGCATGTGGTGACTCTGTGTGTTACTGTCTCACTGACCACCTGGATGAATTAAAAAATTCCCACCTCACAAAGACGTGTACCACTACACATCAATCCACAGACTTAACGGAAAATTCCTCTCTAATTGTTTGGCTCCTGCTGGTCCTTGCTTTGCTGTTCCTCTTACCATGGGTTGCAGAGTTCTGAAGTCGCTCAGGGTGTGGCCCTCAGGTTCCATCTTGTACTCTTAGTATGAGTAAGTAATGTCGGTAGTATGGTCCTAATGTTACCTAGGTCAGCTGTACTTTGTGTCTCCTCCCCCAAATCTTCATTAGCCCATGTTTAAATGATTGCTGCTGGTCTCGGCCTTCAGCTCGGCTCAACCAAGTGAAAAAGCTTCCAGGACTCCTGGTGGGCATTGGGTGAGACTGCTCAAAAGACCCCCAACTCTCTTCCTATTAGGGAGAAAGACCCCTAGTTCCTTGTCTTTCTTTCTGTTGTATCTGTTTTCTTTTCTGAAAACTATCATGAAAACAGTACAAAAAATTTCTCCTAAAAATAGATAATATTTATAGGGTATATTATTTTAATTTTGAAATTGATTTGATTCTTCAGTCTTCAGTGGAAAACTGAAAACGCAGACTGTCAGAGGTGATGCACATGGATTACCTGCTGATGTTCTCAGTGTGTTCAGAGTTGCTTGCCGACGGCGACAAAATTTTTAAGGTTGGACAGAAAAAGAACAATCATTGGTGGAATTAAAATAAAAGTTTCTATATTTGTCCTGGGAAAATAATAGCAACAGAACCTGAATCCAGCGCAGAGCCTGCAGTAGATTCTATAGCTGTTGTTCTGGTCTTCTCTGGGAAGCTTTCTCATTCTCCATCTTCTGGGTGTATCTCTAGGACATGAGCTTGGTGGGGGAGCATATGTCCCACTTAAAACTGACTAGTTTGTCCTTGGTGTTGATAATGTGAACCTTGGGGAAAGATATTATCCCTTTCCTCTGGAGTTTCTAAGCTCAGGTTATTAAGGGTCCTAACACATGGAGAATTCTGGCCTGCCTACAACAGGAGAGAATGAGACCAGTCAACATTCAAGGAGAACCAGAAGAAAGAGAGGCAGAGAGAGAGACCTGCTGGCACCGAGTCCCCGGTCCCAGAGTCCTAGTTCCTAAAGCCCCTCCTTCATTTTATCTCCAGATCCTTCCCAGTTTTGTAAGCCACCAAGTTCTCTCTTTGCTTAAGCTAGTTTGCAATGGGTTGTCACTTGCAACCCAAAGAGTGCTGACTACTGCAGTGCTCATTACACAGTAGGGGACCAATGCTTCTGTGAAAAATGGCTGAGAATAGTTGAAGGGGAAAGTGAGAGTTTTATCAAGTCGTGATTAACAAGGAGGTTGGAATTATGCTAAATTCCTCAGATTAGTGTGCAGTTTTGAAAAAAGAGGAGGCAGCTACACATATGTCCCTGGGAATACCAGGTTGACTTCTAATCACTGTGCCTTTAACACTTGATGACATTTCTGTCTCCCCCCACTAGGCACAAAGTCTCTCTAAGGCCAAATTTGAACGTTGCTACCTCTGAGTTTACTGAGTTTAGCACAACTAAGAATACAGTAGACTCAGTTGAGGATGGAAAGAATTAAAAAGAAAAGAAAGGCAGGAGGAAAGGTAGGATGGAAGGCAGGAGGAAGGAAGGAAGGAAGGAAGGAAAGAAGGAAGGAAGGAGGAAGGAAGGAAGGAAAGAAGGAAGGAAGGAAGGAGGGAAGGATGGAGGCTGTTAGAACTGCTTTCAGCAACCCTAAACTTACTTTGCTATTATGCTTAGGCAAACTGCATAATATCATTTATGCTTTACCTGCAATGTCTCATTTGGAATTCTTATTTTTTAGTTTTGGGTTAGTTACTTCTTATGAGGTATTAAATTACAATCTTTCTCATTTGAGGTTTAACTTTGTTCTTTGCACAATATCTAATACCTTTTTGCATTTCTCTATCTTTGATGGTCTCTAAAAAATAATCTCAATTTAGGAGCAGCAGAATATTTTGCTTTTAAAAACTACTTCTTTTCCCTCTGTAATTAAAGAAAATGTTCAAAAAAGGAGGACTGAATACCAACTCCCTTCTAAATAATCCTCCTAATTTATCTAATGGGAGGACATACACTCCCTCATTTGAATTGGCAGTCTAATAAAAGAACAACCAGGCTTGACTCCCATCCGGGATGGGTTTGGTCAATCCTGCTGGGTTAGCATCAGACCTGAGAGCTCTGAAGTGTAAATTCATCAAGCTCCATAAACGGCTCAAGGAATTGCCAATTCCTGATCTAGCACACTGACTTGGTTTTCCATCATTTGGTTGCCAGGATGAAGCCAGGTGCTAAGAGGGCTATTGTTTTATAGGAGAGACAGCCGAGTTAAGGAGAGGAGTAGAAAATAAGAAATTTCTTCTAGATCCATTCAGCTCAACTAAGTCATTTAAATGATATTCAATTCACACTTTTACTGAGGCATTCCTACATGCCAGGCTTCCTGCCAAGTGTGAAGGTTAGAAGAGGAATAAAACAGTATTTGCCTTTGGTTACTCTCAGGGTCATGGAGGAAGGAGAGAGAAGATAGATTAACGATCTATGGATAAAACAATCACTGCCTGTTTATCTATTTCTCTGCTCCTGCATCGTGTCAAAACTCCCAGATATAAGGTATGTTTGGACATTAGACTGAAAATATAGGCCGTATGCATTTAACACTGCTTCTTAAAGGCAAGCCTATTACATGGAACAGAGGGGAGAAAAAATGGGTTTTGGCATCAGACCTGAATAAATGTAAGAAAAGGTAAAAGTTAGTAAATCAATAGAACTGTAAAAAATTAACTCTGAAAGAAATGCAATGTTTTTTGAATTACTAGAAAGTTCCATAAACACATTAAAAAAAAGAAAAAAAAGACTGAGGTATACAAATCAACAGTGAAATTAATAGGCAACCTGTTATGGAGAAACAAAAAGGTAGGAATAACAAAGAGGTAGGAAACAAAGAGGTAGGAGAAACAAAGAGGTTATTCCTACCTCTTTATAACCTCTAATATAACCTTTGCTTCTTTCTTAGGCACACTGGTACAATCTCTATGCTTTGCTATGTTTGAAGTCTAACTTTCTATGAAATGACCTTGGAAGACTTCAGCCCCTTTAGATTTCTCCCTTCTCTAACTTTTGCTCTGTGATGCAGGATGACCAGCCCCTTGTAGTGGAACTATTATCTTCCTCTACTTTCCTATTTCTGCCCACAAGATAGGAAGCTCTCCCCTCTCAAAAGTATTGGGAGGAAACTCTCTGTGCTCTCCCCACTCTCCCGCTGGCTCCTTCCCAAAAGAGAAGGAAGACTGTTTGATTAGAGAGTCAACTGGAGCCCAAGATCCATTGGTCCAAGTTCTTTGCTGGGCAGAGTAACTGGTGGCCTCTAGCTGTCCCTTCTCAGCTCTCTCCCGAGAGCCTGCTCACTGGCCCCGTGGGTTCTCCATGGCAGTCCACGCGGTGAACTCATTGGGGCCCTTCTCTAGATGGGGGGACAGAACTCTTGGGAGATGGAGCTGGAAGCCCGATTGGTCTTGTGTCCAAGCAGCATTCTGCTGTCCAGCTTTATCCTTAGTTGCAACTGAAATCTGCATCCCTCTCTGATTCCTGTGTATTTCCCAATTAGCTCAGAACTTCTAAAGGAGACAGATAAGATTAATCTTAATTGGCTCCCTCAAGATCCTACTCTCCATAGTAATTACTCTTCTATTTTCTAATTTTAACCCATAATTTTTTGCTTCATTATATCAGTGTTTCTTGCTGAAATGGTTGGATGGATGAAGAGATAAGGTGATGGATTATTACGCATGCATAAGATGATATTGTCTGGATCACTAATTATATCATGTATCTTTGTCATATAAGCAAATAGATGATAAATCCCTCATGGACTAGGACTTTGATTTATGCTTGTTTTGTAAACCTACTCCCAGGGTCACATTTCTACACAAAGTAGTCACTCATTACTATTTGTCTATAATAGCAATATTTTATAAAAATTCATTAAAGAAAAGTGCAAACAGATACATCACCTAAATACTCACAAAAATCGTATGAGGTAGAGATGATGACGATTTTTCAATTAAGGAAACAGCTCCAGAGAGGTCAAGGGAGCTTCCAGAAGCACAACCCAGTAGGACACCTGACTGCTCAGATTCTCTGACTTGGGCCTGTGTCTTTCCTGTTCAACACGCCTCTCTATAGCTATATAGATTGATCTTATATCCCCTTATTCTCTTTCACACTAGCAGTGTTGAAATAATTACATGAGTTTCTGAAGGAGGTGATCCTTGCTGGACATTTCAGGAAAGCAAGAGCAATATAATTAAATTTGAAAGCAGGCAACTGTCTATTCAACACCAGCCAGCCCTCACTGAGCTCTGTTTGAAGCACTTTAATGTATTATCTTAACCATCTGCACAACAATCCTGGGAGGCAGATGCTATTATTACTCCCATTTTATAGATGGAGAAATCGCAGCACAGAGAGGGGGAGAGCCAAGTTCGCCCAGTGAGTGACAGGGCCAGGACTCAAATCAGGCAGCGTGGTACCAGAGCTGAGGAACATACCATAAAAAGGATTTGCGAGGATGGAAAATCTCCAGTTATATAATAAAGAGAAAATGAGGGGGAAATAATCCTGCAGTATATGTGAGATGACAGAGAGAAAAGCAAACAAATCAGGGCAGCTAACCTGGATATGTGACTAAAGACGCTGACCTAGCCATTCCTACCTGGGAAACACATTCCTTGTTTAAGAAGGGATTTGGTGAGGGCAGGAGACTCACTCTTATATAATATGCCTGCTGTTTGCTTGGTATGTGTAAGATAGTGAATTATTAAAAAGAAGTCAAAATAGAATGTTGCAAATTTATCATTCCAAGCTATTCAAAAAGCAAAGCACTTTCAAGCAAATTCATATATTAAAAATGGGGAGGGAGGTTTACCTTTTTATACAGTGTTTTGAGTTCTGCCTTAATGTCTTGCTCCTGTGTCAGCATGGGTGGTCTTGAAGGAAATGGCTTGATGGGGTTTGGCAGTGCTAGGATTCTTCCATCATCTCCGAACCATCTCCTCCCCTGGGGATCAAGCAGAGGGACGGAAAATGGTTTACAAAATAAACAGCGTTTGCAGGGAAATTCTCTGTCATCATACGTATTTCATGCACCTTCCCCCTGCCCCGTAAGTATTTTAAAGTCTCTGTTTCCATTAGAAATTGAGTTTTCACTAATGCCCCCAGAATTAATTTAAGATATAGTTTTCAACCCCCTCTCCTCAAAAAAAGTTTAAGAAAAAAATTAAAGGATTGCTTAAGAAAAATGTATTTTGTATTCGTCAAAAATTTAAGAAAGGCAACCAAGGAGAAAAACAATTGAGAACATTCTATCTTTGGACAATTAAAAATTTCTGTGAATTGGGAACAGGTGGCCAATATCAGATTTAGCGGGAGGAGCCTGACTCCAGCTTGCAGAAGATGGGATTTGAGCAGAGGAGAGGGTGTGATGTTTGAGGGCCACCAAACATATTGAGGACAAATTTAAAAAAAAAAAAAAAAAAAAGAATGAACCATTCTGCAGACGCTCTCAGGAGGAAATGAGTACCACGCTGCAGTGATGGCCCATAGGATAAAGAGCATCCATGAATCCCTCCTGGGCTACAATGAGGCAGCAGGGCTGAGAGCTTACGGGCTCCTGTATCAGCAACCTGTTCTCCATGATGTTCTGGTTGGTTCTCGGCACCTCCAGTCTTGCCCCGATGTAAAGGCCTTCGTCTTCCAGGTACCTGGGCTGCACATTCTCAGGAAGCTTTTTATACGTAGGCACTAGACGGTTCATAAATAAATACGAGCCTCATTAGTGCCAACCTAGACATTTCAAACTGCAATTTGGTGAATGAAAACCACCACCGGAGATTTTATTTATGTTCTTGGAAACTGCAAATGCTCCAAACTGATTTCTAGAAGCAGGACCAAGGGAAAGATGAATGTGTTTACCCGCAGTATCGTGCTGGAGAATCATGAAATCATTCCACACCTAAATCGCCTGCGAGGAGTGTGGTACCCAAATCAGAGGAGCTGCTCCTGGGCTCATCAGTGGAGTGAATTTGGACCAGATGCTTCTTTGAACTCTTTCCTTCCATACAAAAGAGATGATAATATCTATTTCTTTGCGGTCTTGGGAGAATTAAATGAAGTAAAGTATGAGGAAGTGCTTTGTAAGTTAAAAAGTTCACTTGAGTCAACATGACTTCATTTACTCCCTCACTCTTTGATCTGTTCATAGATCAGGTCTTTGCTGACAGCTTCCCTGTGCCTGGTGCGCAGGAGGCTCTGTGGGGTCAGTTGGAGCAACAGGCAGCAACAGACAACAAAGGATGGAACAAGATGATTTCAGAGAATGGTAAGCACGGTGAAGAAAAGAGCACCTGTGATAATAATGCAGGGCGGGAAGGGGATAGACTTGAGATGGAGCGGTGAAAAAAGGCTTTTCCATGTGCACTGACTCCTGAAGATTGAGAAGGAAAGAGCTGGTGATGGGACAAGCAAGCGTGTCTGCCCAAGGGAACAGCCTGTGCTGAGTGGGAAACAGAAACACCCAGAATGCAGCGGTGCCGAGGGCAGGGGCAGTGCCTGGAGATAATGTCAGCAGAGGGCAGGAGGGAGAGCCGGGAGAGCCCTGCAGGTCTCAGAGGAGCTTGGGTTCTGGTCAAGGGGGTGGGATCACTGAAGACCTTGTGCCAGGGAGTGACTGAGCAGATCCACAATTCCAAAAAGACATCTGGGCCTGCTTTTTCAGCAGAGTGGGCTAGAGGAGAAGCTGGCAGATGCTGACATGAAGGTCAGGATGTAATTTGGCAATGAACAATGAAAGGTGGAGACTTGTTTTTGTTTTATAATTATCTCACTCTAAAACACCCCAAATCCCTGAATCTGCTAACTTTCCAGCATGTGGCCATTTGGACACTCTGTATCCCAAACCCATCCACAAAAAACATCTAATACCAGTATTCCTAGAAAAACCTATCTCTGGGTCCTTAGAAAATGTGGAGCAAACTATTGTTTTACCTTTTTTTCTGTCCCCCACCTCATCTATCCACAAGTCTAAACATCAGTCCACCACTAGTCCAATGGTCTTCAAAACTTTTCATCGAAACATTTTTGGGCACTTGCTCGTTATATGTATGTTTATTTATTATGTATGCACTATGGCACAAACAAAATTAAATTAGGAAAGGATGAGATTAAAAATAAATGTAAGTAGAAGTCTTGATGTTTTCTTCTTATACCCCTGGGATGAACTCACTCTGCTTTGGAGACCATTCTCTAAACAGTAACAAGAAAACAGCAACAGTAATAGAAGTTCTTATTTTTGATCCCCTGCTAAGTGCTAGTTGCAACGTAGGCACTTCACTCATATTATTTACTCAATGCTCAAAATAAAAATAAATGCCCAGAGTCACCTTGCAGGATAGTTTCATTGTCTCCTGTCTTCAGGTGAGGCACCTGAGAATAGAGGAACATGCTCAAGGTCATACCTCAGGAAGGAAGAGCTGGGTCTGTGTGCTTGGTCGTGGGGTCGCCTCCACGGAATGGAGGCCCTGATTCCCTGCTCAGAGCAAGCATAGTGCAGCCAGGACTCCCTAAGCCTCTTCCACTGCCTCTACTGACTCCCAGTTTCTGGCCCGGTCTGAGACAGCCCCTGGGGTCTAACCTCCATCCCCAACTCAGGTGGGCTCCAGGGAGAGGCCTAACAGTGAGTCCTCTGAGCAAAAACCCAAGTGACAAAGCTCCTCCTTGGCTGAGGCTGCTGCAGTGCCTCTCTCCCCAAAGAAGCATCAGGATGCATGTGCACGTGGGTGGCATCTGGAGCAGGTCACCTAGATCGGAAACCTGCGTTGCTTTACTAGCTTCAGGTCTTGGGCCAGATCCCTAACTCCTTTGAGCTTCTACTTCTTCATCTGTAAAATGACCATGACAAAAAGTCACTTCTCCAGCCCTGGTGGGTGGGTGAGGCACGTTCATGGATACACATCAAGCATTTGGAAAAGTACCAGGTGGAATCAATGCACAGAATGCATTCACTATTATTATTACTATTATTATTATTGCAAAGTTAAAATCCTTGGGTACTTTTGCCAGCTACCTACTTGAAAAAGAAACTTGGGATGTCCAACAAATTATGATACTTTGAACATCGTTGATTCAAAATGACTTCTCAAAAAGAAACAATAATTTGCTTTTGGCTCAGCATTTAATTGCAACTTAAATAGAACAGGACAAATGAAAAGAAATCCAACTTCCAAGTAAGATAAGCTCAGGCCTCCTTCCCAGCCTGAGGGGTGCGCTCCTGCAGGACTCACTGGAACTGGGGGGTTTCCCTCAGGAACTCTCAGGAGGAAAGGAAATTCCAGGGGAAAAAAAGAGCAAAGGGAGACCCAGGAAAGAGAGGAAGAAAGGAGATGTACCTGGGAATCAGTCAGATGGTCCCGGCTTCAGTAGCCTGGCCATTTCCCCATGGAGGAGGAAGCTTGGCCAGCCGGCTTCCTGGCACACAGCTCTTCAAACCCCTGAAATCTCTGGAGTGGTAATTGTCTCCTGTATGCTAATGAGATGACAGGTGGCTGGGTCTCCTGTCAGGATGGGTGCTGGTGGCCAGGGAAACCAAGCATGTGAGTAGAGGGCTGGGGCTTTCAGCATCTGCCTCCCTCTATCCCTACCTCCGGGACAGGAGAGGGTCTAGAGAGAGAATCCATCACCGGTGGCCATGATGTAATCAATCATGCCTACATAATTGAAGCCTCTGTAACAATCCTCACTGAAGGGGTTTAGAGAGCTTCCTGGTTGGTGAACGCATGGAGGTGCTGGGAGGTTGTGTGCCTGGAGAGGGCATGGAAGCTTTCCCTCATACCTCGCCATATGCATCTCGTCATCTGTATCCTCTATCATTTTCTTTAGTGTATAACAGACCAGTCAATATAAGTAAGTGTTTCCTTGAGTTCTACTTGCTGTTGTAACAAATTATTCAACCTCAAGATGGTGTCATGGAACCATCTCATTGTAGTAGAGTCAAATAGAGCTGTGGGTAACGTGGTGACCCAATACCTAGGGGTGGCATGGGAGGTAGGGGGAAGTCTTGTGGGACTGAGCCCTAAATCTGTGGGTTCTGCGCTAACCCCAGGTAGACGCTGTCAGAATTCAATTGTAGGACACCTAGCTGGTGTTGGAGAATTGGTTGCTGTGGGAAGAAACCCACACATCTGGTCACAGAAGTGTTCTAGAAGTGTTGAGTGTAAGTAGAGGATGAAACTGAGTTTTTCCTTTTCACAGCCTGAATCTCAGAGTCTCACACACTCTCAGCCCCAGAACTGGTCATGGATTTGGTGGAGGGGTACCCATAGCATCCTGGTATTTCTTCTGCTAGTCTATCGATAAGTGTTGTTGAATGGATATTTTCCCATGTTCTATATTTTTTTGTCTGAACATATTTCTTGATTTTGAAATCAGATTAGAAATTGGGATCAGTTGTGGAAATCAGGCATCCTTATATACCAGCCACATTTCATTTGAAGGAAAACGAAGATGCCTAAGTTGAGCAGGATGATAAAGAGAGCAAGTACCTGGCAACCTGCTGGGTATGAACAGGAGTTCTTTTTCCATCTGCAGACGAATGTGGACACTTTCATAATCCGCAGGTCTGACTGCCACAAAATCTTCAGCCGCGTGATCTAAGCCCAATAGGAGATCCTCAGCATCCCTGCCATTGAGCAGCTCTTCCTCATCCTGCATTTCATTAAAAAACAGCAGGAAAGAATCAGGCAAAAATAATTAATTTCTTGCAAAAATAATCAGTGATATTAAATGCACCAAACAACTTATCCTACAATAAAGTTACCTTTTCCTTTTATCTTTTTCTAAACAAAAGCATAAAACTATATGGCCTTTCCTATTTAATAAGCTTTGTTCTTGTCACTATTCCACATACTTGGAAAAATCAGAATGCACTGAGGTCGGAAGAGATGTGCAAAGCAAAGCAAGTGAAATCTCAATGACTGTTGCCTCCTTTGAGGGTGCCTGTTCTTCCACAGTTACTCAAAGAACTTGGGTTCATGAGTTATGCAGCTTTTTATCCTTCCATCTAGCCCTGACCCCAGGGCAAATGCACCAAGCATGGGGTCCACACACTCTGCTTAGACTGCCTGGGCTTGAATCCCAGCTTCACCCCATGCTGCCTGGGTGACTGTGGGGAACTTACCTACACTTCTGACCCTCAGTTTTCTCAGTTGTAAGACTGGGGTATTAATAGATTTTACCTCTTAGGGTTTTGTGAGAATAAAATTAAATAAAGCATGTAAAAATTCTAAGCACAGGACCTGTAATTACAAATTGTCAGCTGAAGCACGTTAATTTAGTTTGAATATTTTCCAAACTTTTTTTCCTTTTCTTTTTCCTCCTCCTCTTTCTTCTCCTTTTCCCTCTTTTTTCCCCTCCTTCTTTTCTTTTTCCTTCTTGTTCTTCTTTTTAAAGTTTAAACCTGACATCCATTTATGAGGAACACCTTTTAAAATCCTGTGAAGAGGGAATTCCCTGGCGGTCCAGTGGTTAGGACTCTGCGCTTCCACTGCAGGTAGCATGGGTTTGATTCGATCCCTGGTCAGGGAACTGAATCCGCAAAAAAATCCTGTGGAGGCTGCCAGGTAGCTGAAGACAATGGCAGTAGCCTAGCTTCCTGCCTCCTAATATTTCCTCCACAGATATGCAAAACGATAATAAGGGTAAAGTAAATGTACATGGTAACCAAGCTCTCAGCATAAATTGAAGACAGAGAATGCCAAAAACTTCAAAAAAGTGAAAAGAGAAATATCTGGTAATAATAGTATGTGGTCTTTCTTGCTTGTGCCCCATCTCTGCTTTGGGCAAATACAGGCTGAGAAAACTGCAGAGAAGACAGAAGAGGGAAGCAAGTGATGGGGCCTGCAGATGGTCCAAAACCTCCACCAGAAAGATTAAACCCACTCTGAGTACGAAAATACTAAAAAAGTGTCTGGACAGACCAGAGCCTGGACTACAGGCTACAAGGGAGGAGCTTCAAAGTATGCATGATTCAAAAGGGCAGTTTTAGAAACAGAAATTCCATGGAGAAAAAAATGCAAAAGGAAGGAGAAGTGGCTTTTGGAGAGAGGTGTCCTGATTTAAGAAGCCCACAGATTTGTTCACAGTCCTGCCTTCCAAAAGTGGAGTCTAATACTCCTCCTTTTCCATGTGGGCCGTACTTAGGCTTCTATGAGTAGAATATGAGTTCGGTTATGTAGAGTCTGATACTAGGTCATAAAAGGCATCCTGGCTTCCTCCTTGCTTCCTCTCAGATCACTTGCTTTGGGGAAACCAGCTGTCATGTCATGAGGACACTCAGCCAGCTTTACAGGAAGGTCTGAACTGAGGCCTCCCGCCAACAACCAGCACTTGCTGGGCAGATGGGTGAGTCACCTTGGAAGCAAACCCTCCCAACTCAGTCAAGCTTTCAGATGAATGCAGCCTTGGCCACCTTGTCTGCAACCTCATGAGAGATCCTGAGCCAGAACTAGCTGAATATAGATTTGTAAAACAATTATTATAGAGCACGCTGAAGTATTCCCAAGTTTTCATAGACCTAGGTAAGAAATTCCATTTCTGGGAGTCATTTTTCAAGGGAGGTGACTAAAAGTTAAGCACAGAAATAGGCCAACTGTGCAAATTCTGAAACATTCTGGTGTGTTTTCCTTTTTGTTTTTTAATGTGGTAAAATATAAGTAACATAAAATTTATCATATTAACCACATTTAAATGTACAGTTCTGTGGCATTAGGTATATTTACATTGTCGTACAACCAACGTCACCATCCATCTCCAGAACTTTTTTATCTTCCCCAACTGAAACTCTGTCCCCATTAAACAATATCTCCCCGTTTCCCCCTCCTCCAGTCGCTGGCAACCACCATTGTACTGTCTTTCTCCATGAACTTGACAACTCTAGGTACCTCACGAAAGTGGGATCACACAATATTTGTCCTTTTGTAACCGGCTTATTTCACTTAGCATAATGTCTTCAAGGTTCATCCATGTTTAGCATATGTCAGAATTTCCTTCCTTTCTGGCTATTGTAAATAATGCTTCTGTCAACACGGGTGTACAAATATCTGTTTGAGTGTTCGCTTTCAGTTCTTTTGGGTATTGCTGGATTGTATGGTAGTTAGTTCTATGTTTCAATTTCTGAGGAACCTCAGAAATAGACTTTTTCCACAGTGGCTGTACCACTTTGCATCACCATCAGCAATGCACAAGTTTCTCCACATACTTGCCAGCACTTTTCCTTCCTTCCTGCCTCCCTCCTTCCCTCCCTTCCTTCCTTTATCTATCTATCTATCTATCTATCTATCTTATAATAGTCACTCTAATCTGTGTAAAGTGGTATCTTATTGTGCTTTTGATTTGCGTTTCCCTAATGATTAGTGCTGTTAAGCATCTTTTCATGTACTTATTGGCCCTTTGTATATCTTCCTTGGAGACATGGCTATTCAAGTCCTCTGCCCATTTTTAATAGCATGTTTTCTTTGATTTCACACATCCCACCCACAATTACAGAATCTGAGTTGTAGCTTGGGTGTGGTATGGGGCACAAAAACCTGCTCCCCTGTAAGGTTGTGGGGAGAGAGATAGGTTTCATTTGCTTTGGAGAGGTAAAGATTTTGTATATGAAATGAATACTAATCCTTGTGTGGAGTCTAGCAAGAAAAATCTGTAAGCCATGTTGCTACGCTTGTTTTTTCCCACAAGAGAAAGATGGACAGATTTAATTAAGGTCCTTAGTCCCCAAATTATGGGGTAAAATCAAGGGCTAAGAAAGTAATGTGAATCTGGTATTCTTATTGCTTTCAGATAGGACATGGGTGAGCTGTTCTGTGTGGTGGTGGTGAGTTTGTTCTCAGCCATTTTCTTCCTGGCTATGATATCATCACAATCATTGTCACCATCATCGTCACCATCATCATCACCATCATCACCAATACCATCATCACCATCATCATCACCATCACCATCATCACTATCATCATCCCCATCATCACAAATAACATCATCACCATCATCACCAATACCATCATCACCATCATCATCATCATCATCGTCATCATCATCCCTCTCCTCATTACCATCCTAATACTAAATACCATTTTGTTTACTCCTTCTTGCACAGGTGGCTCTTCTTCCTCTCCTTCCTCCTCCTCTTGGTTAGTTCCATCTCTACTTTTTGCCTTTGGTTTTTCCTCTGATTCCTCTGGTTCGGGATCAAAGTTGAAAGTAAAGAAGTTATAAGCTTCCTCAGCAGAAGGGAAGCCAGGCGGAACCTACAGAGAAGCAGCAAGCAATAGAATTTGGGATTATCTAAACTGAGATAATCTCTGCACAGTTCACTGCCAGCTGGCTGGATGCTAAGAGCATCAGGCACATTCTAGGCCTCCTAAGCATATTACCTTTGTTGAAGGTGGTGAACTTTAACAGATGCAACAGGCCTCCTTAGTTAAGTAACTTTAATGAGTTACTTTTTTTTATAAATCAGCAATTATTTACCTTCCTACAAGCACATAAATACATTATTTATATCAGTAAATGCTTTAGAAAAGATGATTAAAATGCAAAAAAATGGATTCAATGTTTTATAGGCCAATGTTGAGATACTTTTAATTTTGATCAATACAGCGTTTGTTAAACTTTTTTATAAAAAAAGATCATTTTTGGGAGTTTGTTTTAATTCTTCTTGAGTTAGTATCCCCTTCTTTCCCCATAATAAAAGCTGGTGCAACTTCATGGCTGAGCAAGTAGTCTTATCACGAACATTTCCTGCCCTTCCATGCATTTCCCTTCCCCAAAGTAGGCAATATTCTAATCTCTCCACATGATTCTAGGATTTCAAAAGTAGGAATCATTTCTCATACTTTTTCTTGCATACTCCATGCAATAGGAGTCAGCTTGTGTGTATAGTCATTTCTCACTGAATATTTTTGAAAAACAAACAAATCAACAAAATACATGATTTAAAGAATGCATGATTTAAAACAAACATGATTTTAAAAGATAAGATTTCTCACCGGGGGTTTAGACTTGATTTTTCGCACAGAATCATGGAATTTTACTCTTGAAAAACCTTGGGAGTCATCTTCTTGTTGAGTCCTTTGTACCTCTCTACCTGGCTATACGAGTAGAAAAAAATGATAGAAACACCATTTAAATCAAGAAACTAAGGATGTTCTAAAACAAGCATTAACCTTCAGAAGTCTTACCTTCTGACCATTGATGCATCTCACCATGTCTAAGGAATGAAATGTTTACAAATTTCAAATATATTTGAATGTTAACATGGCTGAATATTTTCTTACTCAGCTCTGTCTCTCTCAAGACTAAACAAATATAAAATTTTATAGTCAATAAACCTGAAAATGAAAAGTGTTATTTCATCCTATAGATCAATAGATTATCCAGCTCACAGAGCATCATTTCCAAACAGTCTATGATGAAAAGTATCAATGATGTTTGATTATAAATAAGTCCAAGTGGGCAAGGGCTGCCCCAGGCCCTGGCCTTTCAGTTTTCTGTAAATCTCAGAATGGTTGACTGAGTCTCTTCAGGCATTTATCCAGAGACACCTCTGTGATGAAAGCTAGAAATACGTGGAACAGCTAAGATAAGGTGCTATAAAATTTCACCTAAATGCAGCTATATGTCCAGCAATGGCCAGAATAAAAATGAGGACATCAGTTGTGTATAATCTATCATGCTAGCAAGAGAATACATACACTTCCAATTTATGTAAAATTCTACGCTTTTCCTCCATTTTCTCATTTTGCAGTATAAAGTTAAGTAGTTATGTACTAGTACTCAATTATATAGAAGTTGAAGGCGTGCTAATCAATAAATTTTACAGTGCAATGCAAAAAGTTATTATTTGTCTTGGTAAATTCCAGAATTTTAAATGGTGTTTTTGAAGATGAGGAAAGAAGCAGATGGGTATTACTTAGTGTAAGGAGAAACAACTGAAAAAATTAGCGTAGACTAAACATCAGGTTCCAGTGCTGGATCAGGAAGATTTTCTAAGGATCTTCCAAGTTTAGTCTTCTCATTAAACAGGGCTAAAGCTTTCTCGTTCACTGCTGAGGATGCTATTCTGCCCCTGCCTGCCTCAGAATCCCCCACTTCCGATAGCCCATGAGGGAGACTGATATGTTTGACAGCATGAAAACAAGCCAATGGGTCAACCAATAAGAGAGAAGAGAAGCTTGACTCTGTGTGTAGGCAAGCCTTGGGTTTTAGAGAACTGTAAAGATGATGATACTAAAACACAAGACCAGGCAGAAACACTAGCCCTTTAGAAAATAAAATAAGTAGGTTAAATTCCATGTGGCAAATATGTGTATGTGGAGATTAGTATTTTATTCTTTTTGTTTCTTCCCATCCCTTTCTATACTTGCTTGGCATAGAGGCTATTAAGTTCTGAAAATATAATTTCATTGGTGTCTTTTATTGTAATATTGACAGTTTTATTATGATATTTATGGACTTGATCAAAAAGCTTGTAATTTAATTTTTATTAAAATCTAAAAATATTTAAAAGTAAATTATACTAGCATATTAAAAGCTATTAAATATATTTAAAAGGATTGAGTGTGCAGAATTAAATTTTAAAGAACTATTATCTATATCTTTATATGAGCTTAAAGTAATAAGGACATTTAATTTCAACTTGAATGCCTATCATGATATGTGCATGTGTCCAGCTAAGAATTCTTTCTCACCCTTGAATTTGTTGTATCCTCCAAGAAGGCTCTATGGCCCTCTTCTAGCTTGAACTAGGCAATATCAAGTCTCATTACTTTTACCATACCATAATTACAAAATATACTAGTTCTAGCCCTGATCTCTCTTCTAAACTGCTAATCAATATTTTTAATTCCTTAAAAGACATCCTAATCTGGATTGTCTTGCAGATACCTCAGATTTTTATACATTCTTGATATCAGTCATGATATTAATCAAGATATATGATTTCCAAATAATTTCTCCCATTCTGTGTGTTGTCTTTTCACTTTCTCGATGGTTTCTTTGAAGCTCAGAAATGTTTAATTTTGATGAAGTCCAGTGTGTCTATTTATTCTTTTGCCACTTGTGTTTCAGAGTCAGAGATAAGAAACCATTGCCTAAGTCAAGACTCCTCAAATTTTACGTAACCTGACTCCAAGGCTGGAACCAAGTGCTCTTTCTATGAGCTCCTAATAGCACCCACCACAGATCTTAATCATCCTGTACTTCCATTGTCTGATAACCTGCCTGTCATCCCTACTGGGATCCTTGAGAGTAGACTGTGACTGACATCCCTGTGTATTCAGAGCCCAGTGGGCACCTGGCAGGAAGGAGTCTCCTGTAGATGCTGGCTGGGCAACAGGTAGAGTGTGTCAAGGGATCAGAAGCTGGGTCACCTGGGACAGAGAACCAGGCCCAGAAAATAAAGACATTATGGTCGTGTCTAGTGGAGACCAAGTAGTCAAAAGTTCTGTGTTATTTCCACTTTGATGTTGACATGTTCTTGGAGATTTGTGTTTGGCTTTGTTCTCTTATCACAAGTCTGCTGAGTATAAAGTAAATAGAAATGCAAACAAGAGTTAAGCACAGGTTTGTGTTGATAATTTGGATTCTCCACCATATTCCCAACAGGTTTCTCCTTATCACTCTGACCCTACAGCCTCTAACACTAGCTAACACTTACAGAGAGAGGGCTTACCATGTGCCAAGTGCTGTCTGAAACACTGTAGAGTGTATGAGATCATTTAATCCTCAAAACAATACCAAGAATTGGGTTCTAGTAGTATCCCTATTTTATAGATGTGGAAAGTGGGGTCCAGAGAGTAGATGAGTTACATGTCCAAGGTCACACAGCTAGTGCGTGAGATTGCCAGCACTGAATGCTGGGCAGCTGAGGTCCAGCATGTGGGTTCTTCGTGTGCTTTGCTCTTTGCTCCATAGGATATAAATGGATCACTTTTTAGATATTCCTTCTGGGTTGAGGTGTATACATGAAGAAATGTGCTTGTGAATGGTATGTTCCATTAGGAACCTGACATCAGGTCTAAGGGCAAGGCAGTTGATGTTTGCCTCAAATCCACAGAATGGCTCTTAGGGGAAATAGACTATGACAGACATACAGGTCAAGGTCCTGCTCACAAGGAGAAAGAAATACCCTATGGGCCAAGGGAGTAGATTTTTACCTCTAAAACTTCCAACTTGATTTGGATATCATATTCATGGCCCATGGACAAGTGAGAACTACATGACTGTGTGAAATGATTATCCATCAGAAGGTACAGACAAGGCCGGATATAGGAGACCAGACCCTCCTATCACTTAGCCCACTTGACCAGAAGCCGAGACTCACACACCTGCTGAAACAATCAAAGTGTTTGTGTCATCATGACGGGATTTCAGGGACTTTTTCTTTATTTTCCACCAATATAGTAGAATTATGGCTCTTACAATTATGGCTCTTACGGAAGAAAATAAATTGGAATTAAAGAACAAGAAATGTGTCCTTGGGCTTCCCTGGTGGTGCAGTGGTTGAGAGTCCGCCTGCCGATGCAGGGGACACGGGTTCGTGCCCCG
>NC_041220.1:101692978-101700594 GCF_002837175.3 Physeter macrocephalus
ACAGTGAGAGGCCCGTGTACCGCCAAAAAAAAAAAAAAAAAAAAAAAGAAATGTGTCCTCAGTAGAATGGAGTAGCAAATTGTCATAAAGCCTTTTTAGGGGACTGACCGAGTGTTCCAACAACCTATGAGGACAGCTGCAACTTTCCTTGTAATCATGCAATCTCTGGCTTGTTTGGGATGAATATAGGTAAAAATTTGTAGCATCTCATCATAGAGAAAGAAAAGGCATCATCTCAGAAATCAGTGGTTGTGTTTCAGAAATATCCCTAAAGCATAGACTTTGAAAACAACCAAAACCATCATCATCAACAACAAACCATTGGATTAGACTTGCAAACACTTCATTGAGCCATTTGCTCTGTTCATTCTGTTCCTTCTTTTACCCTCTTACATGCTTGTCCTTCAGCAACATCCCTGCTACATCTTTCTATCTTTTCCTGGCTTCTACTCTGCTTCATGGGCTTTTACTGTCAGTTTTTCTCCAAGTTTAAGACTGTCTTCATTCAGTCTTCTTTCCCTCAGGAAGCAAAAGCACTCTCAAAACTTCAAAACTGACCACAGTAGGAATGCTTCCAAAATCTGTTTCTCCAGGCCGAGGTCCCTTCCTCTATGTGCATCTCCAGAGGAACACATGCTGTGATGCCTCACCAGCATCTCAGATTAAACAAAAATCAACCCAGTGCATTCAAACCACCTCCCGATCCTATTGTCAATTGCTTTCCACTGCTTATGAAAAACCATCAGTGCTCCTTAGTGTAACACTCAAGGCCCCCACGATCAGATTCTATTCTCATTTCTTTCTCTGTTTCCCAGCAAGATCCATGGACCCAGCAACACTGACCCTTGAGACAGACTGGGAATGAGATAGGGGTCAAATCCTGACTCCTCCACGTACATGCTCTGTGACCTGGGGATAGCTTTGCAGCCCCTCTGAACCTCATATATCAAATGTGAATGGAAATAATAGGACCCACCTCATAGGCGTGTTGGGATAAGGGCATGTGATAACACAGGGCAGACTTGGCAAAATGCCTGGCACCGAGTAGCACTCTATAAATAATAGCTATTATTATTAATAATAAGCATTTAACACCTCCTCTGTGCATAGCTCTGTTCTAGAACTTTTGCTGGAAAATTTATATTCTGCTTCACTGTCCTTGGTCACAAAGTAGGGATGGCGCATTTCTTACCTCTGTGCCAAATTCAGTCTCCAATTCTTTCTCACTGGGACGTCGTAAGCGCCTGGGCCGAGGGGTGGGAATTTCCTGCAGCAACGCACTTTCTGCTTTGGACTAAAAAGTCAAACAGAAAATTATTGCTACATCATGTCAGTGATGCTATGAAAATCTTGGTCACCATCTTAGGAGAAAATAAATCAGTAAAAAATACACATTATACTTCTTTAAGAGATAACAATGATTTAGGAAAAGGATGTTAAATTCTTCTTAAGTATAATTTTCATCTGTGCCAATATTAAATACTGCATTAACATTTAGAACATGAAAAACGGAACATGAAATTTAACGGTATTCAAATCCATGCAGGTTTTTTTTTGTTTTTTTTTTTTGTGGTATGTGGGCCTCCCTCTGTTGCGGCCTCTCCCGTTGCGGAGCACAGGCTCCGGTCGCGCAGGCTCAGCGGCCATGGCTCACGGGCCCAGCCGCTCCGCGGCATGTGGGATCCTCCCAGACCGGGGCGCGAACCCGGTTCCCCTGCATCGGCAGGCGGACGCGCAACCACTGCGCCACCAGGGAAGCCCCTCCATGCAGTTTTGAGCAAACAAAGCAAGCTACACAAGACCAGAAGCATTGCAATCAGCACCAAAGTATTCCTGTGGTTTCTCTCACCCTTGCAGCTTGTAATTTCTCCCTCATGCGTTCTCTCATGGAAAATTCTGCAAAGCCTGTTCTGGAAGCTGAAGGAATTGGAGGTAAGCCTAAAACAATACAAGAAAATTACTTTAAAACATTTTTTTTTTCCAAAGGGAAGATTAGATTGAAAAATAGCAAGAGAATGTAATTTTATTTTGCAAATTTAGAACTTCACATAAGCAATCATGAGATAATGCTGATAACCGTCCATTTGATGTAATAAGGACATGTCTTTGTTTCTTTAAGACGGACAGTGAAAACCTCGGTCCTATCAAGGCTGTTACATCGACTTAACTAAGAATAAAACAAATGACATTTGACTATTCAAGGCACAGACACACTTACCAATTCAATTACCATTGGGAAGAGGTTCTCGAATTTGTTGATTTGAGAAACAGGCTTGTCGGATGAATGGATGGCTATTGATCTCGGAGCTCAGCTTTCAACAGCACTGATAACTTCAGTCAGAGAAACCTTTTCTATGATAGGTTCTATAGCCCCGGGCTATCTCATACAGACAACACATATTTTGTACGTATTATTAAACTTATACATAAATATCATGAAATGTTCAGCTGTTTTGTGTCAGGCTCTGTGATAATGTGTTGAATGCGTCTTCTCGTCAATCTTATGCCATCCCTGCTACGAGGGATCACCTGGCACCTTGAAGACGAAGACTCTGAGGCCCTCTGTGATAACTGACTGGCATGACGATTGCGCACCTAGGAAGTGGAATGCTTGGGATTTGGTCCCCAATGCTCTACACCATTATGAAAGAGGTGGAAATAGAACAAAGCATTTGGGGGAACAGAATGTTATGCTTGCAGCAGAGAGGCTCTACTGGGATGAAGTAGAAGATAAGATTGCAGAAGGAGTTTGGGGTCAAGTCATGGGGAGCCTCTGATGTCACATGAAGGAGTCTGGAATATATTCTCCATGCGGTGGGGATGTCTTGAAGGATGTGGAGAGAGGAGGAAGTGAAGTAGCATTTTCTGAAGCTGTTCCTGGGTCTGCAGGTACAGCATGGTTGGAGGCACCAGGGACCCCAGCTGGGATACCCTGGTGAGATAATAAAGAGGGAGTCTGTGGGAATAATTGCGAAGACGCCACAAGAAAAATGATACAGTTGTCCCTAGTGGCGATGGCGAGGTAGGGCACTGGTTCTCCCAGCAGTAGCAGCATTTTCTGGGCACTTGGTGGACGGTCAAATACTCAGGCCAGGCCCCAGACAGACTCAGTGAATCAGAACCTGGAGGTGGTGCCACCATCTGGGTGATTTAAAGACACACTCAAGTTGGAGGACCCCCGGTTTAGAGCAAGAAAGAGAAGGTGAAGGTGTCTGAGGTTTTGACTGAGGTGAGTGGGGGTTTGGGGTTCCTGAGAAAGAGAAAAGAGGAGGGAAGCCAGTCTGGGAGATAACGAAGGGGATCACTTTGCAGCTGGAATGAGTCTGAGGTGCTGGCAGGATATGGAAATGTGTGCTTGTCCTGCACCTGAATTCCGGGAAGGGGTCCAGGCCCCAAGATGAAGACTTAGGAAGCGTTTCTACCGTGGTGATGTTAACGTTTTGAGAAAACCTTTCCCGAGAGAGAGAGTGCAGAGAGAGGAGGCTTCTGACCCTGTAGCCATTGGCACTGTTAAGGGACGAAGGCTAACAAATGAAAGAAAAAGAGAAGGCAAGATGATTTATTAGCAGGTGGAAGGAATCGTGGCAGAGAGAGGAAGTGATGACAGGCAGAGGCCGCTGTGCTGGCCCTTCGGCCACCGCTTACACAGAAAAGCGATCCTGGGCTTCGGAGCTATTTCTGCAGCTTGGCCACTCAGTGCTGAGGCTGGGCTTCCTTCCTTCTGTGTGATAGAGAGATGTAAAATCCTACTTTATCAGGCACCAATCATGCCATTTCCTCAATGCCTGTAGGAAAGCATAAAATAATTGTAGTGAAGATCACAGTCTTGCATGTGTGGACTGAGGTTCAAGTTCTTTAGAAGAATCTCCATTAGCTCGATAAAAAGGCCTTTGGCATTGTTTTTCAACTCACGTAAAAAATCAAGTCATTATTTCCTATTTTAAAGATCATCTACCCATGGTAGATCCTATCCCCATGTCAAAGTCCCAAGACTTTTCCTGTATCGCGTTTGTCACATTTTGAATTTATATATTTGTGTGGTTATTTGATTAGTACCTCCTTCCTCTCCCAGGTTCTATGGTTTTCAGCCACAAAGGGCAGGCACAGGTAAGTGTCACTAAGTGTGTGTGGACCACCTAGGCCGATAAAGAAGGGCTTCTAGACTGGACCCCCTGGGGCTTGCCCATCCTGTTCTCTGGCTGATCACTCTCTCTGCTTCAGCCCCCAGAGAGCTGCCCTCTCTTAGTTAACAAGGCATGCCTTTGAACGTGAAAAAAAATCTTGTTTATTTACTCCCCTTCCCCCTGCTTTTTTTAAAAGAGATCTAGTTTTTAAAATTGACTTAAAATAGCTGTTGCGTACATGGAGCTCATTAGAATAATTTTATGAATTATTCTTTAAAAGAGAGACAAGATATTTTATTTAAACACTATCTCTTCTGACTAAAGAAACCAAAGGGGCTTCTTTAGTACGTATTAGTTTTAAAAAACTCGAAAAATTCTGAAGTGGTAAAAAGTAGTTCTTGCCTGAGTTTTTCAAAACTCTGTGTTAGTGAAAGACATTTGGAGGGCATAAAGATTTCCAAATCTGATCAGTACAACTAGGTGGTGAGATGTTATTTTCCCAGCTAGAATGTGACCTGCTTGAGGGCAAGGACCATGTTGGTGACTTTTGTCCCTGGCACCTTGTAGCACTATATCAATGAAGGAAAACACATGAAGGAACCATGAGGGTGTGAGAGATATTATACTTAAAGAGAGATTTCAAACAAAATAAATGTAATCCTCATTTGGATGAAATCAGATGATGACAACTTTTTTCTTTTTAAGGTAATATTACTACCATGATAACGGTGGAAACCAAGTGTACTAATTCACTCCCTTTGACATAATAACTAATAGGGCTTAGGGACTTTCATTTTTATGTTGGTAGTCTATGGCAAACAGAGTGTCTTTAAACAGCTAGAAACAAGAAGACAATCCTCATAAGACATTTTTCCCCCTTATTGTCAGTTACTCCACTACATGACTAATCAGCTATGTGGTCCCAAACTGACTCTATTTGTCCTGCCCTGGGGCTAAGAAGTGATTTGCCAAACTTGAAAAAGGGTGTGATTTCACATTTACTAAAGAGGCTCTGTGACACACCTAAGAAAACATGGCATGGATAAAGTTTCCACAGTATCCAAGAGTGCAATGAAAATAATTTTTTTAAATTATTAAAGATTTGAGTTGAGGACATGCAAGAACTTATGAGTAATGAGAGAATTTCAAGAAATTCCATTAAAAATATATACATAATGTCCATTAGTGTGAAATATGGATTTCCTTGGCCATGTGATGTTTTTCATCAGAGGCAGCAGGGATTACAAATGCAGCAACAGTGCACTGGCTGCTCAGCAAACCCGTGAATCCCAAAGCTTCATTAGCCTCGTGTTGCTTCCAGATCTTCTCCGTGCTGTCAACTTTTCCTGTCACCCATACTCACTGCACCCTATTTCTGTCTCCTTACGGACGTCATCACAAGATGGACATGTTCCATTTTTCTTTAAAACACTTCCATTATACGTGACCCCTCAGAAAACAAAGTCTTCACTCCACCATCTGGAAGTGCTCCCCTCTTTCTCTTGCTTTTGAAGACATTCCAACACGTCTTGATAGACCATTTGTTCTGTGAATCACACTGCCCAGACCAGAGCTCTCTGTATACATTGGGACTTTCCAAGGACTTGACATAAAATTTGAAAGGCAGTTCAGCCAGCCCTCTGTGTCCATGGGTTCTGCATCTTCTAATTCAACCAGGCACGGATAGAAAATATTTGGAAAAAATTCCAGAAAGTTCCAAAAAGCAAGACTTGAATTTGCTGCAGACCAGCAACTATTTACATAGCATTGACATTGTATTAGGTATTATAAATAATCAAGACATCATTTAAAGTATACAGGACGATGTATGTAGGTTATATGCAAATTCTATGCCATTTTACATAAGGGACCTGAGCATCGATGGATTTTGATATCCACAGGGCAGGGTGGGGTGAGCAGTGGTCCTGGAACCAATGCCTGTGGATACTGAGGAATGACTGAGTTGGTTGGATTTGAGTTGGTACTATCTGAAATCACAGATTGTCGAATAGGGGAGTGTGCCTATGATCCTTGGTTAATTACCTCACTCTTCTACCTTTCTATTCTAGTTAAAGAATATGCTTCTAAAAGCTTTTATTTATTTTACTTCTTATGATTAATACATATTGAAGAAATTTTACAGTACCTTTATGCCTTCATCAGTTGTGCATTATTGATATTGATAATAAATAACTCAATCAAAAATTCAATTTGTTAAGATGGTGAGCAGTGAAGACTTATTTTAAAAGCTATTTTTTATTAGTTATCTATTTTATACATATTTGTATATATACGTCAATCCCAATCTCCCAATTCATCCCACCACCACCACTTTCCCCCTTTGGTGTCCATACGTTTGTTCTCTACATCTCTGTCTCTATTTCTGCCTTGCAAACCGGTTCATCTGTACCATTTTTCTAGATTCCACATATATGCGTTTAACCTACAATATTTGTTTTTCTCTTTCTGACTTACTTCACTCTGTGTGACAGTTTCTAGGTCCATCCACGTCTCTACAAATGACCCAATTACGTTCCTTTTTATGGCTGAGGAATATTCCATTGCATATATGTACCACATCTTCTTTTTCCATTCATCTGTTGATGCACAGATGAATTTATGTTGCTTCCATGACCTGGCTATTATAAATACTTCTTCAATGAACACCGGGATGCATGTGTCTTTTTGAATTATGTTTTTTTCTGGGGGTATATGCCCAGTAGTGGGATTGCTGGGTCATATGGTAATTCTATTTTTAGTCTTTTAAGGAACCTCCATACTGTTCTCCATAGTGGCTATATCAATTTACATTCCCACCAACAGTGCAAGAGGGTTCCCTTTTCTCCACACCCTCTCCAGCATTTGTTGTTTGTAGATTTTCTGATGATTCCCATGCTAATCGGTGGGACGTGGTACCTCACTGTAGTTTTGATTTGCATTTCTCTACTAATCAGTGATGTTGAGCAACTTTTTTTTTTTTTTTGCGGTACGCGGGCCTCCCAACTGCTGTGGCCTCTCCCGTTGCGGAGCACAGGCTCCAGACGCGCAGGCTCAGCAGCCATGGCTCACGGGCCCAGCCGCTCCGCGTCATGTGGGATCTTCCCAGACCGGGGCACGAACCCGTGTCCCCTGCATTGGCAGGCGGACTCTCAACCACTGCGCCACCAGGGAAGCCCTGAGCAACTTTTAATGTGCCTCGTGGCCATCTGCATGTCTTCTTTGGAGAAATGTCTATTTAAGTCTTCTGCCCATTTTTTGATTGGGTTGTTTGTTTTTTTAATATTGAGCTGCATGAGCTGTCTATATATTTTGGAGATTAATCCTTTGTCCGTTGATTCATTTGCAAATATTTTCTCCATTCTGAGGGTTGTCTTTTTGTCTTGTTTATAGTTTCCTTTGCTGGGCAAAAGCTTTTAAGTTTCATTTGGTCCCATTTGTTTATTTTTGTTTTTATTTCCATTACTCTAGGAGGTGGGTCAAAAAAGATCTTGC
>NC_041220.1:101700903-101710313 GCF_002837175.3 Physeter macrocephalus
ACTGTAGCCTTATAGTATAGTCTGAAGTCAGGGAGTCTGATTCCTCCAGCTCTGTTTTCTTCCCTCAAGATTGCTTTGGCTATTCGAGGTATTTTGTGTCTCCATACAAATTTTCAGATTTTTTGTTCTAGTTCTGTAAAAAATGCCATTGGTAATTTGATAGGGATTGCATTGAATCTGTAGATTACTTTGCGTAATATAGTCATTTTCACAATATTGATTCTTCCAATCCAAGAACATGGTATATCTCTCCATCTGATTGTGTCATCTTTGATTTCTTTCATCAGTGTCTTACAGTTTTCTGAGTTTAGGTCTTTTACCTCCTTAAGTAGGTTTAGTCCAAGATATTTTATTCTTTTTGTTGCAGTGGTGAATGGATTGTTTCCCTGATTTCTCTTTCTGATCTTTCGTTGTTAGTGTATATGAATGCAAGAGATTTCTGTGCATTACTTTTGTATCCTGCAACCTTATCAAATTCATTGATTAGCTCTAGTAGTTTTCTGGTGGCATCTTTGGGATTCTCTATGTATAGTATCATGTCATCTGAAAACAGTAACAGTTTTACTTCTTTTCCAATTTGTATTCCTTTTATTTCCTTCTCTTCTCTGATTGCCGTGGCTAGGACTTCCAGAACTATGTTGAATAATAGTGGCAAGAGTGGACATCTTTGTCTTGTTCCAGATCTTAGAGGAAGTTCTGATCTTTCGTTGTTAGTGTATATGAATGCAAGAGATTTCTGTGCATTACTTTTGTATCCTGCAACCTTATCAAATTCATTGATTAGCTCTAGTAGTTTTCTGGTGGCATCTTTGGGATTCTCTATGTATAGTATCATGTCATCTGAAAACAGTAACAGTTTTACTTCTTTTCCAATTTGTATTCCTTTTATTTCCTTCTCTTCTCTGATTGCCGTGGCTAGGACTTCCAGAACTATGTTGAATAATAGTGGTGAGAGTGGACATCTTTGTCTTGTTCCAGATCTTAGAGGAAGTGCTTTCAGTTTTTCACCATTGAGAATGATGTTTTGCTGTGGGTTTGTCATATATGGCCTTTACTATGTTGAAGTAGGTTCCCTCTATGCCCACTCTCTGGAGAGTTTTTATCATAAATGGGTGTTGAATTTTGTCAAAAGCTTTTTCTGCATCTATTGAGATGATCATATGGTTTTTATTCTTCAGTTTGTTAATATGGTGTATCACATTGATTGATTTGTGTATATTGAAGAAGCCTTGGCAACTCTGGGACAAATCCTACATAATCATGTTGTATGATCCTTTTTATGTGTTGTTGGATTCTGTTTGCTAGTATTTTGTTGAGGAGTTTTGCATCTATATTCATCATTGATACTGGTCTGTAGTTTTCTTTTTTTGTACTATCTCTGTCTGGTTTTGGTATGAGCGTGATGGTGGCCTCATAGAATGAGTTTGGGAGTGTTCCTTCCTCTGCAATTTTTTGGAAGAGTTTGAGAAGGATGGGTGTTAACTCTTCTCTAAATGTTTGATAGAATTCACCTGTGAAGCCATCTGGTCCTGGACTTTTGTTTATTGGAAGATTTTTAATCACAGTTTCTGTGTTTCTAAGAATTTGTCCATTTCTTCCAGGTTGTCCATTTTATTGGCAAAGAGTTGCTTGTAGTAGTCTCTTAGGATGCTTTGTATTTCTGTGGTGTCCATTGTAACTTCTTTTTCTTTTCTACTTTTATTGATTTGAGTCCTCTTCCTCTTTTTCTTGATGAGTTTGGCTAAAGTTTTATCAATTTTGTTTATTTTCTCAAAGAACCCGCTTTTAGTTTTATTGATTTTTGCTATTGTTTTCCTTGTTTCTATTTCATTTATTTCTGCGCTGATCTTTATGATTTCTTTCCTTCTACTAACTTTGGGTTTTGTTTGTTCTTCTTTCTCTACTTCTTTTAGGTGTAAAGTTAGATTGTTTATTTGAGATTTTTCTTGTTCCTTGAGGTAGGATTATATTTCTATAAACTTCCATCTTAGAACTGCTTTTGCTGTGTCCCATAGGTTTTGAATTTTCGTGTTTTCATTATCATTTTGTCTCAAGGTATTTTTTGATTTCTTCTTTGAGTTCTTCAGTGATCTCTTGCTTATTTAGTAATGTATTGTTTAGCCTCCATGTGTTTGTGTTTTTTACGTTTTTTTCCCTGTAATTTATTTCTAATCTCATAGTGTTGTGGTTGGAAAAGATGCTTGATATAATTTTAATTTTCTTAAATTTACTGAGGCTTGATCTGTGACCCAAGAAGTAATCTATCCTGGAGAATGTTCCATGTGCACTTGAGAAGAAAGTGTAATCTGCTGTTTTCGGATGGAATGTCCTATAAATATTAATTAAATCTATCTGGTCTATTGTGTCATTTAAAGCTGAGATTCCTTATTAATTTTCTGTCTGGATGAGCTCTCCATTGGTGTGAGGTGTTAAAGTCCCTCATTATTACTGTGTTACTATTGATTTCCTCTTTTACAGCTGTTAGCATTTGCCATATGTATTGAGGTGCTCCTATGTTAGGTGCATATATATTTATAATTGTTATATCTTCTTCTTGGATTGATCCCTTGATCATTATGTCATGTCCTTTCTTCTCGCTTATAACATTCTTTATTTTAAAGTCTATTTTATCTGACATGAGTATTGCTACTCCAGCTTTCTTTTGATTTCCATTTCATGGAGTATCTTTTTCCATCCCCTCACTTTCAGTCTGTATGTGTTCCTAGGCCTGAAGTGGGTCTCTTGCAGACAGCATATATATGGGTCTTGTTTTTGTATCCCTTCAGCAAGCCTGTGTCTTTTGGTTGGAACATTTAATCCATTCACATTCAAGGTAGTTATAGATATGTATGTTCCTATTTCCATTTTATTAATTGTTTTGGGTTTGTTTTTGTAGGTCTTTTTCTTTTCTTGTGTTTCCCAGTTAGAGAAGTTCCTTTAGCATTTGTTGTAGAGCTGGTTTGGTGGTGCTGTATTCTCTTAGCTTTTGCTTATCTGTAAAGCTTTTGATTTCTCTGTCAAATCTGAATGAGATCCTTGCTGGGTAGAGTAATCTGGGTTGTAGTTTCCTCCCTTTTATCACTTTAAATATATTGTGCCACTCCCTTCTGGCTTGTAGAGTTTCCACTGAAAAATCAGCTGTTAACCATAAGGGAGTTCCCTTGTATGTTATTTGTTGTTTTTCCCTTGTTGTTTTTAATAATTTTTATTTGTCTTAATTTTTGTCAATTTGATTACTGTGTGTCTCGGCATGTTTCTCCTGCCTGGGACTCTCTGTGCTTCTTGCACTTGGGTGGCTATTTCCTTTCCCATGTTAGGGAGTTTTCGACTTTAATCTCTTCAAATACTTTCTTGGGTCCTTTCTCTCTCTCTTCTCCTTCTGGGACCCCTATAATGTGAATGTTGGTGCATTTAATGTTGTCCCAGATGTCTCTTAAGCTGTCTTCATTTCTTTTCATTCTTTTTTCTTTATTCTGTTCTGCAGCAATGTATTCCACCACTCTTTCTTCTAGGGCAATTATCCATTCTTCTGCCTCAGTTATTCTGCTATTGATTCCTTCTAGTGTATTTTTCATTTCAGTTATTGTATTGTTCATCTCTCTTTGTTTGTTCTTTAATTCTTCTAGGTGTTTGTTCTTTAATTCTTCTAGGTCTGTGTTAAACATTTCTTACATCCTCTCGATCTTTGCCTCCATTCTTTTTCTGAGGTCTTGGATCATCTTTACTATGATTATTCTGAATTCTTTTTCTGGAAGGTTGCCTATCTCCACTGCATTTAGTTCTTTTTCTGGGGTTTTATCTTGTTCCTTCATCTGGTACAAAGTCCTCTGCCTTTTCATCTTGTCTCTTTTTCTGTGAAAGTGGTTTTCATTCCACAGGCTGCAGGATTGTAGTTCTTCTTGTTTCTGCTGTGTGCCCTCTGGTGGATGAGGCTATCTAAGAGGTTTGTGCAAACTTCCTGATGGGAGGGACTGGTGGTGGGTAGAGCTGGGTGTTGCTCTGGTGGGCAGAACTCAGTAAAACTTTAATCTGCTTTTCTGCTGATGGGTGGGGCTGGGTTCCCTCCCTGTTGGTTGTTTGGCCTGAAGCAACCCAGCACTGGAGCCTACCCAGGCTCTTTGGTGGGGCTAATGGTGGACTCTGGGAGGGCTCACACCAAGGAGTACTTCCCAGAACTTTTGCTGCCAGTGTCTTTGTCCTCACGGTGAGCCACAGCCACCCTCTGCCTGTGCAGGAGACCCTCCAACACTAGCAGGTAGGTCTGGTTCAGTCTCCTATGGGGTCACTGCTCCTTCCCCTGGGTCCCAATGTGCACAGTACTTTATGTGTGCCCTCCAAGAGTGGAGTCTCTGTTTCTTCCAGTGCTGTTGAAGTCCTGCAATCAAATCCCGCTAGCCTTCAAAGTCTGATTCTCTGGGAATTCCTCCTCCTGTTGCTGGACCCTGAGGTTAGGAAGCCTAATGTGGGGCTCAGAACCTTCACTCCAGTGGGTGGTCTTCTGTGGTATAATTGTGCTCCACTTTGTGAGTCACCCACCCAGTGGTTATGGGATATGATTTTATTGTGATTGCGCCCCTCCTTCCATCTCATTGCAGCTTCTCTTTTGTCTTTGGATGTGGGGTATATTTTTTGGTAAGTTCTAGCGTCTTCCTGTCAATGACTGTTCAGCAGTTAGTTGTGATTCCGGCACTCTCACAAGAGGGAGTGAGTGCATGTCATTCTACTCCACCATCTTGAACCAATCTCAATAAAAGATTTTTTAACATAGTAATATGTTATTTAAAATTCTGTGGGGGAAATGGAATGAAGGAGTTGGAGAAGAAAAGGGAATGATGTGAAATCCTAACTGTTCAGGGAGAGTTTGTTTATTATTTTGAAACAGATGATGGTGGTTCTCAAATCACTATGCCATTTAGCTTCCTTTGGATGCTTTAAAAGTGACATAAGAGTTTTATTTTAAAACATTAATATTAACAATATGACATCAATAAAATCTTTTGTTAATGTTTAAAAGCATAATAAAGACTCTTGATGGCAAGTTACATATAAGCATCATTCTTGTAGTGATCACGGACAAAAGGGTTGGGAGTACACTGGCCTGAACTGGTTTTTCACTCTTGCCTCTCTCCTCCCATGATAAATAATTTCCCATTGTTGTAAAATTCCAGGGATAGAATGTAAATATGGAGTTGAGGGGTAAGGAGAGCATAGGATGGAAGCCAGCTTGACTTCAGTAGGAAAATTTGGAGAGGAGCAGAGGTAATAATCTAAAAGGCTGAGAGGAAAAACGTAATGAGTGAGACAATCAGTTGGACTGTCCCCAACTTCTAACCTACTTCACTTGGATGTAAGAGCTTGGGATACCCTTTCAGCCTTAGCAACTCTCTGTCAACACATGACTTCCTCAGCGGTCAGGCAGGAAAAACTCAGCATTTGAAAATGGCCTGAGGTTAGTGGTGGTTGTCCCTAGGGTATAAGAATGTGAGTGATTACTTTCTTCTATTTCCTTCTCCAGATTTTCTAATTTCATTAAATGGATGAGTATCATTTGTGGAAATTTTACTACACAAAATGGAGGTCAAAACAGGCTGAGAACTGCAGGCTCTGCCCTGGGTTCCAGCCCTAGCGCTGCTGAGAGCTCATCTGTGCTGAGGGTCTGCAGGAATTTCTTTGGTCAATTTCTTCTTTTCTGGTTCTTTCTTTCATAGTCCCATTAACATTTTTATTTTATATTAACTGAAAACTCAGGGTCTTATTCTGGCATATAAGTCTCCTTCTGACTCAGGGGGGCTTGGACCTCAGGATTTTGGCTCTGCCTGCTGCCCTTTCCTGCTTCTTTGTGCTTCAGCACACCTCCCAGGCTTGAAGATTATTATGGTCTGAATGTTTTCATCCTCCACAACTTCTCATGTTGAAGCCCTAACCCCCAGTGTGATGGTATTTGGAGGTGGGACCTTTGGGAGGTAAATAGGTTTAGATGAGGTCATTGAGAGTGGGGTCCCCATGATGTGATTAGTGTCCCTATAAGAAGAGGAAGAGAGACCAGAGCTCTCTCTCGCTCTCTCTCTCTCTCTCTCTCTCTCCATCACATGAGGACACAGGGAGAAGGGCCATCGGCCAGCCAGGAAAAGCCTCTCACTAGGAACTGAATCATCCTGCACCTTGATTTGGACTCCCAGCCTCTAGAACCATGAGAACTCAATGTCTGCTGTTCAAGCCATCAGTCTACAGTATTTCGTTATAGCGGCTGGAGCCACCTGAGACAGGGACCATCAGTCTGGGCAAGACTGGGCCTGGCCAGCCCTGCCGTTTGTCCCTGTGCTCCGGCATCATCATGGTGATGGCACGGGGCAAGGGGGCTTCCAACAGAACTGAGACAATGAACAGTGGTAAAGAACATCGTAGATATACTTTGAGATGACAATTTTGCCTCAGGTTGAGCCTTCCACATTGCCTTGGGCAGAGTGGAAAAAAACATCAACAGCATTCAGGAGGGCCAGGTACTGTCTGGGAGATGCCAGGGTAACTGTGTGTGGTCTCAGAACAAGCTTTTCAAACTTTTAAGAGAGGAAATAATAGGTAAAGCTTCTGAGCTTGGAATATTTTTGCGGGAGTTAATCTCTAACAGGATACTAGTACATGTTCTACCCAACCCACTCTTGGAAGTGCTAGGTTAGATAATCTAGTTCAAGCATTCCACTAAGAAATCTTTACTGAGCACCTATTATGTGTACAAGGCAGTAGGGATATAAGAGTGAACAAAACAAATATCCCCACCTTCCTGGAGTGAAGTAGTATGTGGAGTATGTCAGATGGTGGTAGGTGTATGGAGAGAAACAAAGCTGGCTTGGGGATAAGGAGGGCCAGGAGGAAGGGGTGTATTGTAGTTTGGAGTGGCCAAGCAAGTCCTTCAAGATGACATTGGATCAGGGGAAGGAAATGAGGGGTCAAGCCAGGTGGGTAGCTGGGGGGATGAGCATTTTAGCTATAAGTCATATCTGGTGCAAAGACTCTGAGACATGGCCATCCTAATGCAAGACCAGAGTGGAAAGGGGAAACATGAGGGGTAGGAGATGGAATATAGGATAGCAGGTCATAGAGATAAGGAGGAGACAAACTGTGTAGGTCATTCTGCAGAATTTGACTTCAACTCTGAGTCAATTGAGAACCATTGGTGGATTTGAACAGCGGAGTAACGTGACCTTACTTTTATAAGGCCACTCTGGCTGCTAGGGTGAGAATGGGGGGTGAGAATAGGAGCAGGGACATCAGTTAGGAGGCTATGGCAACACTTTTTAAAATAATTGCAACACTTCAGATAAGAGTTGAAGGCAGCCTGGATCAGGATGGTAGTGGGGGAGGAAGTGAGAAATGGTCATACTTTCGATCTATTCTGACGTAGAGCAAACAGGACTTATTGATAGACTGGATGTGGGTAGACAGAAAGAAAGGAGTTAAGGATGACCATAAGTTTTTGACCCAAGCAACAGAAAAAATGAAATATCTATTTAGTGAAATGGGGATGACAAGGATTTCCCCACCCTCATGACATCCTTTAACAAGCTCTGCAAACTTCCAAGAAGAGTAATGGTATGTAAAGTTTCTGAAATTGGAAGATTTTTGTAGGAGAAACAGTTTAGGGCTGGAAGAAGGAGATCGGAAGCCTAGTTTCAGTCGAGTAAAATTTGGGTTGTCTCAAAATAGATCATGGACCTAGCTAAATGTAAGAGCTAGAAACAGAAAACTTCCAGAAGAAAAATATAGGAGAAAATGTTCATGACCTTGGGTTGGGCAAAGAATTTTTAGATATAATCCATAATAGAAGAAAAGTGATAAATTTGACTCCACCAAGATTAAAAACTTTTGTACTTCAAAAGACATCATTAAGAAAATAAAAAGATTAGACATTTACTTGGAAAAAATATTTGCAAATTATATACCTGATAAAGTACTTGTATCCAGAATATATAAAGAACTCTTACAATTCCACAGCAAGACAAAAAATCCAATTAATAATGTATAAAAATTTAAACAGACATTTTACTAAGATGATATACAAAAGACTAATAAGCATATGAAAAAATACTCCATATCATTAATCACTAGGGAAATACAAGTTAAAAGCACAACGAAATACCACTTTATACACATTATAAAGGGTAAAATTGAAGACAGATAATATCATTTGTTGGCAAGGAAGTGAGAAACTGGAACTCTCACAAACTGTTGGTGGGAAAGTAAAATGATACAGCCAGTTTGTAAAACAGATCACTTTCTTATAAAGTTAAATATACATTTATCATATGGCCCAGTTCATAGAAGCATTATTTGTAATAGCCCCAAACTGGAAATAATCCAAATATTCATCAACAGGTGAATGAATAAATAAAATGTAGTATACCCATATGATGACATATAATTCAGCAGTAAAAAGGAAGAAAATGTGGATATATGCTACAATGCTTATAAATCTCAAAAACATGCTAAGTGAAAGAAGTCAGACACAAAACCCTACATATTATATGGTTCTATTCACATGAAATGTCTAGAAAAGGCCTATTTATAGGAATATAAAACAAATCAGTGTTTGTCTAGGGCTGGGGGTTGGAGTGGCTGCAAACAGGCAAAAAGGAACTTTTTGGGGTGATGAAAATGTTCGAAAACTGGATGGTGGTGATGGTTGCACAGGTCTACAGATTTACTAAAAATCATTGAATCGTATACTTACAATGGGTGAATTTTATGATATGCAAATTATACTTCAATAAATCTATTAAAAATGCGAGCTGTCTTATGTGATATGCAAAAGTGGGTGTTAAGTTGGTAGTTGCACATTTAGTCTGAAAGAAGCCCAGACTGGAGATAAAAGTTGGAGACTGCTCAGTTATACATACGATAGCTACATGATAGAATTTAAAGTCTTGAGATGACTGAGAGAATGAGTGTTGACAAAGAAAAGGGGGCTGAGCACTGAGCTTGGGGGCTCCAAGATTTAGAGGCTGGGGTGTAAGAACTAGCAAGGAGAAGGAGAGGTCCAGCCAGCGAGGGAGAAGGAAAACCAGGAGAGTGGTGTCCGGGGAGCCATGTACAGAAGAGGAGGCAGCGTGAGCTGCAGGGAACGCGACTGAAAGTCAAGGACGGTAAAGATGAAGGACTGACTATAGAATTTAGCAAATGTGCGGTTCGTGAGGACTTCAACAAGGAGAATTTTGACAGGGAGGGGGATGTGAATTAGAGGAGTAGGTTCAAGATTGGAGCCAGGGGCTTCCCTGGTGGCGCAGTGGTTGAGAGTCTGCCTGCCGATGCAGGGCACACGGGTTAGTGCCCCGGTCCGGGAAGATCCCACATGCCGCCGAGCGGCTGGGCCCGTGAGCCATGGCCAATGAGCCTGCGCGTCCGGAGCCTGTGCT
>NC_041220.1:101710409-101712878 GCF_002837175.3 Physeter macrocephalus
GCCTGTGCTCTGCAACGGGAGAGGCCACAGCAGTGAGAGGCCTGCGTACCGCAATAAAAAAAAAAAAAAAAAAAAAGATTGGAGCCAGGATGGGAACAGACGACTCCGGAGGAATTTTGCTATAAAGGAGTTTTTGGGAAAATGTCTTTCCTTATAACTAATAATAATGATGGGTCTGTTTTATATTCTTTGTATTCTTTTATGAGATGGTCAGTCAGGTGGGGCCGCAAGAGGAGACAGAGGAGAGGCTCAGGGAACAAAGTTGATTATAAACTCTCAGGTTCTGGAGCCAGGGGGCAGGACATGCCACGCAGGGCACATGGGAAGACACCAAGGTGGTCAGGAACAGACGCGAGGAGGGGCTGAGAGCTCAGGTCACGGCCTTTCTTGGAATTTCTGAGGGAAAGACAAGGCAGGGCAGGGTAGGCAGTTTAGGGTTGGTGGGTTCGAGTGGTTCTGGGGGGCTCTAAGCTATAGGGGTGGTCCCTAGTTGCCTGGTACCTGGCCCTGGGATGATCCAGGCAGAGGAATCTTGCTTCCTGGGGTTGTACTGACGCCGAAAGCTCAGGTTCTCTGCACTGGTGCCAGAACGAATCTGAGAGACAGAGTTTTGGGTGAAGTAGAAGAAGATAGCTTTATTGCTTTGCCAGGCAAAGGGGGCCACAGCAGGCTCCTGCCTCAAAAAACTATGTGTCCCAACCCCAGAGGATTTGATGAGAAGTTTTAGAGCAATAGCTCAGGGGGGAGGTTGCTGACAAGATTAGGATGCGTGAAGGGCTTGCACTCCCTTAATCTCATCTCAGGTGCTCAGTCTCCTAATCTTGAGCTTTTTTGGTCCCTTTAATCTTGCCTCAGGTGGTTTCTTGGCTGCTCTTCCCTTGATTAGCAGCAGTTCGTATCCACGCTTTGGAACTCAGGGAAGGTCATGGAGGCTGGAGTCTTGCCTACAAGAAACAGGGGACAAAAATAGGCCTCCATGCCCGGGCGTCCCACAGGGCCTCCGCTCAGTTTCAGTACTGGCCAGACAGAGGAGGTAGGGCTCTGGATTGGTTATTTTGCATTAAAGTCTTGCTCCAGTCCTGACTCTTTGCTATCTCTAACAATTGGCTACTGTCTCCCCAACCAGAAAGGTTTTTTTGTTTTTGCTTTGTTTGTTTGTTTGTTGGGGTGCTTTTTTTTAAGATGTCAAAAATCATAATATCCAGAAAAAAACTGTATTGAATACAGCATACAATTTATTTTTACTTAGATAAATGTTTTACTTAGTACTGTAATTTAGTCCCCCCAGTACCGCGTGAGGTAGTAAACTCCAGTGTTGGTGAACTTTTGATATCTCCTACATTCCCCAGTGTGTACCCTCTGACTAGAATGTTCTTCACTGCTGGGCTCCAAGGTAACTCCCAAGACCAGCTCCTTTGGGCCATTCTCCTCTTGTCTTATACTGAACTTTATAACATTTGTTTCCTGGGTCAGTCTCTCCAGGTCTTGGTGACTTTTAAAAAGTATGCCTAAATTAAGTGATCTATTTCCTTTCCTTTGCATCAAATTTCACTGGATTCTCAGCTTTATTTTCAACCAATACTGAGAAATTGGCTCTGAAATGATGCTTTAATCAGAGACACTAACAGGAATGAATGGAAAACAGATGTCAGTAATGAAGAAACTTATGTTCATAAGAAACTGCTTAACGTTCAATAGTTCCTCCCTTAAGAGATGGTGTAAGTTGGAATCGTGGGGGAAATGTGTATACTTTTTTCCTAGATGTTTATTTGATTGGGAGCTATGTTCCTATTCGGTGAAATACTTTCTGTATTTGGAAAGTCATGGCTATGTATATGCTTGAATAGCAGATTAGAAGCCAAAGCTTTCAGTGCATGTATTTACACTGCTGTTCATCAGGGAGATGGCCCCTCTGGGAGTGTGCCTGGTGCAGTGCGGGAGGCCATGTCTTCAAGGGTGCTGGCATCTGAGCATCTGGCTACAGTCTGGACTTGACAACACTTGGAGCCCCGCAGGAATGCTATAGGATAGGGAGGGTCATGGGTTCAAGGGCAGAGGCTGGGGTGGTAGCACTGAGCAACAAGCCAAACCCATGAGAGGTTTGGGGAATGAACCATCAAGAGGGAGTCAAAGATTTGGATCCAGGTGAGCAGACTTGGTTGGAAGGATGTGGTGGGTGTGGTATGGGGGTAGTAAGTGAGCATACGAAAACCAGAGCATGACCGTGAGTAAAATACAGAGCACTGTACCTTCCCTGGGCAACTGTAAACCATTCTCTTTTTTTTTTTTCTTCGGTACGCGGGCCTCTCACTGCCGTGGCCTCTCCTGCCGCAGAGCGCAGGCTCCGGACGCATAGGCCCAACGGCCATGGCTCACGGGCCCAGCCGCTCCGCGGCAAGGGGGGTCCTCCCAGACCGGGGCGCGAACCCGGTTCCCCTGCATCGGCAGGCGGACGCGCAACCACTGCGC
>NC_041220.1:101712974-101718774 GCF_002837175.3 Physeter macrocephalus
AGCCGCTCCGCGGCAAGGGGGATCCTCCCGGACCGGGGCACAAACCCGTGTCCCCTGCATCGGCAGGCGGACTCTCAACCACTGCGCCACCAGGGAAGCCCAACCGTTCTCTTTAAAGACCAATCAGAGTTAAGATTTGCTGGTGTAGAAAAATGCTGTAGTGCAGCAATTAAGAACACAGGTTCAGTTAGTATGATAATCTGAGGGAACTATATTCAATATCCTGGTTTAGCAAACCATAGTGGAAAAGAATATGAAAAAGAAAAAAATATATATATATATGACAAACACTTTGCTGTATAGCAGAAATTAACACAACATTGCAAATCAACTGTACTTCAATGAAATAAATTTTAAAAAAAGAAAAAATAAGAACACACGTTCCTGAGGTCTGAAGACTGGAGTTTGAGTTCTAGCTCCACCACCTCTAGCTGTTGGTTCTCTCTGAACCTTAGTTTCCTAAATTATAAAACAATGCCTGATGACACGACTGTTCTGAGTAATGTAATGCATGTAAAGACCTCGGCATGGTGCCAGCCATATCATAACACTCAAAAGAGGTAATTATTTTTGTTAGCTATTTAGCATCAAGCTCTTCCTCCAGCTGGAGAAGGCGACTAGGTATGTGCCAGACCCTATGTGCGGTGCTTTCTGTGTATCATCTGATTTCACTGTCATAATAGCTGCACGAAGCCAAGGCTTTTATGATCCTCCTTTTTATCAATATAAACGAGGCTCCTGTGGCTGAGGGAGACTGGGCTGCTGCTCAAGGTCCCATGACTGAAAGTAGTAACGAGTAGGAATGAGTCTGATTTCAGTTTCTATGGGTTTCAAGGAATATTTGCTGACTTGAAATGTTGTTTATTTCTCTTAATCTTGGGCAATGTACTGGGATATGTGTAAGAAAGAGAATGAGGAATCTTGCTGGAAATCTTATCAGAAAGCTTGGCTGTCAGATTTATCATCTGGTTTTCTCCCTTCCTTCCCTCCTTCCTTCCCTCCTTCTTTCCTTCCTTCCTTCCTTCCTTCCTTCCTTCCTTCCTTCCTTCCTTCCCTCCTTCTTTCCTTCCTTCCTTCCTTCCTTCCTTCCTTCCTTCCTTCCTTCCTTCCTTCCTTCTTTCCTTTTCTCTCTCTCTCTCTCTCTCTTTCTGAGGGAGAGAAGGATGCCTCAGGTAAACCAATAAGTGCTTAGAGAAGAGAAATACAATGAAATCTTATGAGCTTAAAAAGTTCCACAGCTTTCTTACCATAAACTTTCTTGCTTGGGATAGGGAAACCACCGAATCTGAGGTTTTTGCCTAGAAAAATGTAGGTAAGTAGCGTTTATAAAATGGTCATGAGAGACAGCCTCTTGAACCATTTAGTAGTCTTAGCCCAAGTTTGGGGCGTGGCAGGTGCCAGGATGGTTCCACATATGAAAATCAATCAGTGTAATACACCTCATTACTAGAACAAAGGACAAAAACACATGATCATCTCAACTGATACGGAAAAAGCATTTGACAAAATTCAACATTCTTTTATGATAAAAAAACATTTGACAAACTAGGAATAGAAGGAAATTACTTCAACATGGTAAAGGCCATATATGAAAAGCCCACAACTTACATTATACTCAGTGGTGAAAAACTGAAAGCATCTGCTCTAAGATCAGGAACAAGGCAGGGATGCCCCGCCTCCCCCAACTTTACTTCTATTCAACATAGTACTCGAAATCCAAGCCAGAGCAATTAAGCAAGAGCTATAGACAGAATGTTTGTGTCCTCCCCAAATTCATATGTTGAAGTTTATGCCCCAGTGTGATGCTATTTGGAGATGGGGCCTTTGGGAGGTGATTAGGTCATAAGGGTGGAACTTTCATGAATGGGACTAGTTCCCTTATGAAAAAGACCCCGGAGAGCTTCTACTCTGCCCCTTCTACCATGTGAGAACACAGAAAGAAGACAGCCACTTATGAACCAAAAAGCAGGCCCTCCTTACCAGACACCAGATCTGCTGGTGCCTTTATCTTCGACTTTTCAGTCTCCAGAACTATGAGAAACAAAATTTCTGCTGCTTATAAGCCACCCAGTCTATAGTGTTTTATATTAACAGAGCAAACAGACTAAGACAGTAAGAAAAAGTTACAAAAGGCATCCAGATTGGGAAGGAAGAAGTAAAATTATCTCTGTTTGCAGAAGACATTGTCTTATAGAGAGAAAACCTTAAAGAGTCCCCTCCCACACACAAAAAATGTTGAAACTAATAAGCAAATTCAGCAAAGTTGCAGCACAGAAAATCAATATGGAAAATCAGTTGTGTTTCTACACACTAACAGTGAAACATCTAAAAAGGAAGCTAAGAAAACAATTCCATTTACAATAGCATGAAAAGAGCAAAACACTTAAGAATTAACTTAACCAAAGAGGCAAAAGACTTATATGCTGTAAACTATAAAAAACTGTTGAAAAAATTTAAAGACACAAACAAATGGAAAGTCACCCCATGTTCATAGATTGGAAAACTTAATATTGTTAAAATGTCAATACTACCCAAGACAATCAACAGATTTAATGCAATCCCTATCACAATCTCAATGGCATTTTTCTTATGAAAAGAAAAGTTCATCCTAAAACTCACATAGAATATTAAGGTTCCCTGAAACAGCCAAACCAGTTTTGAAAAACAACAAAATTAGAGGCTCAGGCGCCCTGATTTCAAAACATATTATAAAGCTACATCCATTAAAACAGTGTGGTACTGGCATAAAGACAGACATATAGACCAATGGGATAGAATAGAGAACCCAGAAGTAAAACCATGTGTATGTGGTCAAATAATCTTCAACAAGGATGCCAAGACCACTCAATGGGGAAAATACAGTATCTTCAACAAATGGTGTTGAGAAACTGGCTATCCACGTGCAAAAGAATGAAGTTGACCCTTACCTTACACAATAAACTCAGAAAGGATTAAAGACCTAAATGTGAGACCTAAAGTTATAAAACTCCTAGAAGAAAACACAGAGGAAATCTTCATGACATTGAGTTTGTTAATGACTTCTTGGATGTGACACCAAAAGCACAGGCAACAAAGGCAAACACAGACAAATGGGACCACCTCAAACTTAAAAACTTCTTCGCACCAAAGGACACAATCAATAGAATACAAAGACCAACTGTGGAATGGGAGAAGATATTTGCAGTTCCCTTCGGATCTAATTTCGTTCTTCTTCCTCTTGCTCACTGTCTGTCAACCACTCTGGCATCCCTGTTGTTCCTTAAACACACCAAGCACACTCTTGCTTTAAGGCCACTTTCCTCAGGGGTCTCACATTTCCTTCAGGCCTCTGCACAAACATCTTCTCACTGGAGAGGGCTTCCCCTGATGACCTTTCATACAAATACAACCCTTCCTCTCACCCCCACTGTAGTCCCGTCCAGCCAATTCTTTATGTTTCTCTGTAGCACTTCTCACCACTGGCCATACTGTATATTTATCATATTTTTTTTGATTTGCTTTCTCTTTTTCCCTCTAACCCCCCAGCTGGAGTAGAAACTCTGTGGGGGTATTAAGGCCTTTTATTTTTGTCCCTACTTTGCAGATAAAGAAACTGAAGTTTAAGGAGGTGGGGAAACTTGCCCAAGCAAGTAAGAAAGTAACAGGTATAGACTGGTACACACACTTGTCTGACGCCAAAGACCAAGGCTTTAACGGATACAACTGTATTGCTTTTCTGTCACGAGCTTAATAAAGAGATGGGTGGAGAGCTTTCTGAGTGGGCACCAAAGCCTGGGAGTGCCCAGGTGGCCACAAGGCATTCAGAGCCCAGTAACAGTCAACCAGGGTGGAGGCATATTGGAGAAGAGTGGGAGTAGAATTGGAAAGGGCCAGATCACATAGGGTCTCAGAACTCAGAACAAAGAAGAGTGTGGATTTTATGTGATGCTCATTACAGATTTCTGAGTATAGTTTTAAAGAAAGATGAATGTGGTGGTTTAACTATATGCCCATAAATTTCTTTGACACACCTCTCTTTAAAGGTGGAGCCAAATTTCCCTCCCCCTGAAGATGGGCTGGACTTAGTTTCCTGCTAAGTGGGTGGGTGATTTCCCAGGCGAGGTCCTAAAAGACACGGCTGCTCCTGGAAGCACTATTTTCTGCTCACATCGGGTGTTTTAGAGCCCTCTGTTTGGAGTCCTCTCCCGCCAGCACTCTACCACGGAGACACCTGCACATCCTCTATTGCTTCTGCTCTGCACCTTGCCCTTCCTGTCTCAGGTCCAGACTCCTCGTGTTGCTTTCCTTGCACTCTCGCTCTAATGTGTGTTGACATGCTGAATGAGACCTATTCTGCTCTCTTGACCACATGGCTGACTTTCTGCTGGTCTTGACCTCTCGTTTCTAACTGATGCCTGTCTACCCAGGCTTCTAATCCATCAGGTGCCCTCACCTCACTCCCAGGGATTTTCTCTACATCTTGGCCCACCAGTGCTGCCAAATCATCAACAGCCTCCAGCTCTGCCCTGAGCTGCCCAGAGACCGGCTGGTCATGACCTTCCTCAGGCAGGCACATCTTAGCCTTGTACTGTTCTTTCCTTCTTCAAATCATAAATTGTGTTTTTAAATTTTTTCCTTTTGGACTAATGCATAGATTGTCTATTATCTCACTCTAACACACCTTAGTTACTGTTTATCTATTTTAAATACTAGTGCATACTATTTAAATATTTAAAACTGTGCACACTATTTAAAATATTTCCACATCCTTTTCTTGATTTGATCCTTACAATCATCCCCATGGTGACAGTGAAGAGTATTTCCCCCATTTTAGGAAGAAGGAAATAATTCACTTTTCATTATGCTACAGAGCCTTTATTACTGGCCATGCTCTCTGACATTTTTTTTTTTCTCTTGATTTTAAAACAACTACTTAAATATTCAATAGTTGTGCTATGGATGGAATTGTGTCCCCACAAAATTCATACGTTGAAGCCCTAACCCTCAATGTGACTATATTTGGAGACAGGGCCTCTAAGGAGGTAATGAAGGTTAAACGAGGTATATGGTGGGGCCGTAATATAATAGGATTAGCATCCTTACAGGAAGAGACACCAAAGTGAGCACACAGGGATATGCCAGCTGCCTACAAGCCAGGAAGAGAGGACTCACTGGAAAGTGACCACACGAGCACCCTGATCTTAGGCTTCCAGCCTCCAGAATTGTGAGAAAATAAATGTCTGTGGTTGGAGCTACCTAGTCTATGGTATATTTTGTTACGGCAGCCTGAGCACACTAAGACAAACTGTAATCTTCAATAATAAATAATTTTACCCATTTAGAAAATGAAGCAACTATATGGGATAAAGTTATATATGGGATAAAGTTTGGTTCTACTTTACTAACTGGTAACAGTTCTACTGTGTAATTGCTCTTGGATGGGAACCACATTTTTCTTAGGGTTGGACTTCAGATGACCTTGCTTCCAAAGCCCTCTAATTTCCAATAGTTACTTTATTCCCCAGCTCAGCTGCAGAAAAATAGAGTAATAATTATGTAATAATTATGTAACAATTGAAAAGTGTAACACGCCTTCTTCTCTGGTCTAATCCACTGTTCAAGAAAAGCAACAAGTGAGGGGTAATACTTTTCCCTACAATGAGCAGAGAATGAATGATGGGCACTGTGATGGGGAAAAGTAATGCTCTAAAATACAGGTCATAGGGCTTCCCTGGTGGCGCAGTGGTTGGGAGTCCACCTGCCGATGCAGGGGAGGCGGGTTCTTGCCCCGGTCCGGGAAGATCCCACATGCCGCGGAGCG
>NC_041220.1:101718839-101748170 GCF_002837175.3 Physeter macrocephalus
TGGGCCATGGCCGCTGAGCCTGCGCGTCCGGAGCCTGTGCTCCGCAACGGGAGAGGCCACAACAGTGAGAGGCCCGCGTACCAAAAAAAAAAAAAAAAAAAATTAAAAAAATTAAAATACAGGTCATAGTTCCTGGAGGGGGAAGGGAGTGTGTGTGTGTGTGTGTGTGTGTGTGTGTGTGTGTGTGTGTGTGTGTGTCTATGTTGGGGGGTGGGGTGAGGGATGGATAAGAGAAGGGGTCCTCGAGGGGCAGGATCTCCGAGAGCCTCAGAAACATCCTCAGGTTTTCCAACATCTGATTCTAGTACTATTTCATTGACAAATATGCCTTCCTATTTCACCCACCCTTGAATGTCTACCTATTTGATTTTTTGCACCATTTCTATTTCAATGAATGCTTCAAAATTCTGTGGTTATGTAAATATGTCCTGGGGTTGTGTCCTGTCTCCCAGACAGAGGTGAACTTAGAAATTGCCTAGAATTGGGGTAAAATGCTGTGGAGGGTGGTGGACGTGTACAAAAAATAATACCCATGCAAAATCCCCACGATGCTCTGTGCTGATCCCAGGAGGCAATTAATACTGGTTGACAGAACTTACTCCGTGGGCCTCGTCGGCTCGTCATGCCCAGGAGGCGAGTGTCAGGACCTTCCTGCACGGGCTCCTGCTGGTCATCTGGATGGGATTTTTCAGACACCATTTCCTTGGGGCCAGCAGCCGACAGCTGTGGGCAGATGGTCAGAGGTTGTGAATCTCAGGGTTTCGGTTGACTCAGATGCTATCTCAGGATGAGGTGGGTCACTTAGTAAGGGGACAGGCTTTAATCCTCTTCAGATCTAGATAACTGTGGTCTGTGTCACCTGAGTCACTGTGGTCATGATCACCTATCCCCACAGGAAGCAGTGCTGATCCTGATTTTCTCTAAGAGGTTTCTTGGGGAGATGACCCAGGTGGCACAGTGACTTCCCTGGTGGCTCGGTGGTTAGGAGTCCGCCTGCCAACGCAGGGGACGCAGGTTCGTGCCCTGGTCTGGGAAGATCCCACATGCCGCGGAGCAGCTAAGCCCGTGCGCCACAACTACTGAGCCCGCGCACCTAGAACCCATGCTCCACAACAAGAGAGGCCACCGCAATGAGAAGCCTGCACACTGCAATGAGTGGCCCCCGCTCGCCGCAACTAGAGAAAGCGCACGCGCAGCAACAAAGACCCGACGCAGCCAAAAAATAAAATAAAGAAATGAATTTAAAAAGAAATTTAAAAAAATGAATATTTTCACTTTTTCTAGGTTTAATGTGTAGAGCTCTGCAGAAATTTGGAGGGAAAGGGAAACAGAAAAATCACAACCAAACTATTTGATCCCAGCTCCAACTCATTTGGAAACAGCTGTCAAAGTGTCCCTGGTTAATCCAGGGCAAAGAACAGCCTCTGGTTCCTTCCCCAAACTCTCAGAGGAGGGCAGACTGGTGAGCAAAAGTGGCAGTGCAGGCCCCAGGTGAGTGATGGCCTTTGGGCCAGACAAAGGCTTGCCTTCAAACACAGATTTACTGTGGGACTCCAGCGAGTTATCGGACTTCCTAACTTCATTCCTCATCCATAAAAGAAGGGAAATAAAAATAACCCATTCACTGAGATGCTGCTATGTATAGGTACTTTGTAAAGCACAGACATTCTGACTTAAATAAATGGCCTGGAGTGGACCTGAGGCATTTGACTTACAAAAAAAAAAAATCCCCAAGTGATTCTGAAGTGCCACTGGGCTTAAGAAACACTATCCAGATTTCTCACAAAGCTCCAAAGACTGAACGTTCATTGTCTGATCAGGGCTTTTTGTGCAGTTCAAGGAATGAGATGATGTCTCAGGAAAGTGCCACATCTAGGACACAGAAAGTGCCTTCTCCTTTCCATCCCTGCTCCTTTCCCCCCTGTTCAGTCCAAGCTCCAGGTCCCTAGCCCCGGTCACCATTGCTTACTGTGCCTGTGGCCTTGGAGCTAAGGACTTGAGCACTTTCCATTTGTACTGGCTCATCTGATGCCTCGTTGGGGCCCGTGGCCCAGGCTGCAGAGCCCCCGGCTGACCCTGCGGGAAGGAGTTAAAGTCCCTGAGTGGCCAGAGGGCCCAGCCACAAGGCCAGGTAGCACCTCCAGCCGCCCTGGGCCCTCCCCTGGGCCACTCCATCCCAGCTACAGAGAAGGAGTTTCCTTGGCCCAGCTTGTCCCAACGGGATTCTGCTGGGCGAGGGGAGAGCTGAAAAGGGGTTTCTCCCCTGACTTCGGCTCTCCTGGGGCCCTCCCCGCCGCCCCGGCCCCCCCTCTCCAGGCGCCCCCATCACGTGGCTGCCGGCTCAAAATGGCGCTCCTTCCCCCTCCCTCCCCTGCTGGCATCTGGATTATTCCAAGCCAATCGCCCCTCTGCAAAATCTTCCCGGCCTCCTTTCCAAGAGCGTCTATTTACCTGGAGAAGGTGGACCTTGTATAGGGATGCTCACGGCCAAGGAGGGCAACTTCTGCAGAGGGCAGAGCCGGGGGAGGGACCTCCAGCAGGCCCGGGAGATGGGGGTTGGCTTCGGTTTAGACTGAGGCAGAATTTGGGCTTGGAGCTGGGAAAGTGGAAGTTCCCTGAGATTTGTAATCCTGCACTGCCATCTACCGCTGGTCTTAGTTTATGGCCTTTGATGACAGCACTAAAGGGGCTCATTTCAGCATTTCTAAACTTCTCTCTCAGGGGAGGGGAAAAACCTTGGAGGAAACATGCTCCAAATACTGCCCATGGCTTCATGGTGAGGGTCATCCGTGAGGCCCCACATAGGGTCCTTCACCTGGACCATCCACCGGCATCCCTGCCTCTCCCAGAGAAGGCCAAGTGCTTGTACCCACAGGAGGCTGTATGGCCTCTTGGGGTGCAGTGAGCTGTTAACTGACAGCCCAGTAGACAGACAAGTGCTTCTGTCATTCCCTACCTGCTTCTTTCCTTTTTGTCTTGGAACCTTCGTGGTCTTCTTCTGTCTTCCCTCATCTGCATCCTCACTGTCTTCAATGAACTCCTTTGTTAAGATGCAAATGGAAGAGTTATCTCTTAGTGTGTGTGTGTAAATTGGGAAAAAATAAGTGAGGAAGAGGGGTGAGATTTTTAGGTGTTAAAATGACTGTCTTGTCCTGGAGCCTCCACCCACTAAAGTTGAGTGTGAACGAAGGGACAGTGGACAGACATCATCATCTACTCTTCTCAAAAGTTGTATCCAAATGGAAAGATGGTCAATGACATGGTGTTGGAGCTTCCATCGACCCAGGTGCTTATTCATGCCTAGGGCATTTATTGACTGCTTTACTGTGTTCCAGGCCTTGGGCGCACAGAGGTACAGGAGGTGACTTCCCTCAAAAGTCATAATCTATGAAGGCCACGAACAAGTGAATGTGCCAGGACTGATGTACTGACCCGGATGGAGGCCTCTGGCCCAGGATGATATCAGAATCACACTAGGGATTTCCAGGGTTGGGCTTCTCTTCTCCCCAGCCTTACTATCAGGTAGAGAATAATGAGGAGGATATGTTTTAAATCATGGTGGAAGTTTGTATTTAATGCAAATTTTTCCAGGTCTTTTTGAAAAGGGAGAAATCCTTTTTGTGTTTTGTTTTGTTTTAAATTTTTCTTGGAGTATAGTTGATTTACAATGTTTTGTTAGTTTCAGGTGTACAGAAAGTGAATCAGTTATACATATATCTACTCTTTTTTTAGATTATTTTCCCATATGGGTCATTACAGAGTATTGAGTAGAGCTCCCTGCACTATACAGTAAGTTCTTATTAGTTATCTATTTTATATATAGTAGTGTGTGTATGTCTATCCCAATCTCCCAATCTATTCCTCTCCCCCTCCCTTATCCCCGGGTAACCATAAGTTTGTTTTCTACATCTGTAACTCTACTTCTGTTTTGTAAATAAGTTCATTTGTATCCTTTTTTTAGATTCTACATATAAGCAGTGCTCTAGTAGGTCTGTGTTTTATTCCCGTCCTACCACTAATCTCTTCATGCCATTTTTTTTCTTAGATTCCATATATATGTGTTAGCATACGGTATTTGTTTTTCTCCTTCTGACTTACTTCACTCTGTATGACAGAAGAGGAGGATATGTTTTAAATCATGGTGGAAGTTTGTATTTAATGCAAATTTTTTCAGGTCTTTTTGAAAAGGGAGAAATCCTTTTTGTGTTTTGTTTTGTTTTAAATTTTTCTTGGAGTATAGTTGATTTACAATGTAGATTCCACATATAAGCAGTATCATGATTTGTCTTTCTGTGTCTGACTTACTTCACTCAGTATGACTATCTTTAGGTCCATCCATGTTGCTGCAAATGGCATTATTTTGTTCTTTTTTATGGCTGAGTCATATTTCATTGTATATATGTACCACATCTTCTTTATCCATTCCTCTGTTGATGGACATTTAGTTTGCTTCCATGTCCTGGCTATTGTAAATAGTCCTGCAATGAACATTGGGGTGCATGTATCTTTTCAAATTAAGATTTTTTCTGCGTATTTACCTAGGAGTGGGATTGCTGGGTCATATGGTATTACTATTTTTAGTTTTTTAAGGAACCTCCATACTGTTTTCCGTAGTGGCTGTACCAATTTACATTCCCACCAACAGTGTGGGAGTGCTGAAAAGGGAGAAATCCTTTAACAGTGTCAACTTCATTTCTTTTTCCATATTATGCTTTCTAAAGTTTTAGTCATAAAATGTTAGAGCTGAAGCCTCTTAAGTTTGAAGTTTTAAAGTTTTCTAGTTTGAGTTTTATAAACCAGGGCACAAGTACCTCGGGGTATAAAAGAAGTTGCAAGATAAACCCAGAACCTCTTCTGGTGTTCTGGATTTATTAGACATTTTTTTTTCTAAAATTGGGAAATTTTTGTTTTTATACTGAAACAAACTTGGAACACAAAGCATGGGTTTTAATCATATAAGATTTCAAAGAAATGGCATGCAGGTTGCTGGGCTAGGCTTCAACCACTCATCAGTGCCTTGGCCATCTGTTTAGAGAAGACCTGAGCTTCAGCTGCAGAGGAGGGAACTGAGGTCCCAACCAGCGAGTGGGCGTGGCTTGGGCTTTTTCTTTGTCCAAGGGACCTGATCGCTCTGACTCATCCTCTGGGTGCAAGCCCCACCCACACTCAGGCCTCCTTCTTCAGAGCCTATCAGGATTTAGATAAGATGATAATACTGAGGTGTGCAACTGTGGCTCTTAATTCAAGTCTAAATTCTTATTGGTTTAGAATGGACTTGTGAGAAATATACATCAAGCTTTTTTTTTTTTTTTGGCTTTCCAATAATGTTTTGATCCTCTGTCAATGGAAAACTCTCCAGTAGGACCTCAAATTAGACTGAATGTGAACTCCAGGAGACCTCAGGGTTTTCTTCACTGCTCTATCTCCAGGGACCAGAGGCACAATGAATATGTGTTGTGTGAATGAATGAGCACATGTAGATGTAGGTAAGTTGTCAGTACTTGATATCTTGCTTAAAGTTAATCTGTGTGGTTTCATCTGGATTCCTTCAGGCTTTTTGAAGTTCCTATTGGAAATAGCGTATTGTCCCCATTTCTGCCTCTACTGAGCCCTAGAGCCAAGAGAGAAGTGAGGATTGAGAGGAATACTTCCTCTTCTGTTCTCAGGTCTCTGGTCTCCAAACTGGAGAAAGCTTCGCTCCTCTGGTCCAGGCAGTGTTTAATGATGTTTTGCACAAAGTGAGTTAGAAATTGCAGGACTCCATGAGGATTTTATAAGTGGTTATAATCTACAGTTGTTATCCTCATTTTGAATTTCTTTAGAAATCAATGTGCTTTTCTGAAAAAGAATGAATCTATGTGTAGGTATAAGTGAATCACTTTGTTGTATACCTGAAACTAATACAACATTGTAAATCAACTATAATCCTCCCCCCCCCAAAAAAAGACATCAGTGTGGTTCAGCAGAACTGGACCCTTTAGGTGGTAACTCAGAGCTGCTGTCTGTTGGAATTCACGAAATGGTGACAAAGCAGCTTCAGAGCCCTCAATCCTGGAGCACCTGCAGGGCTGCATGCACCCCTCTTCTCCTCCGTGTGCCCAAGGTAGCACCTTCTGCATGCAGTAGGTGTGCAATAAATGCTCGATGCTGGCCTAACTTCCTCACTCGCCAACACGTGTGACATGAGCATGCACACACAAAGACACATCCCTTGGAGACATCTAAGCCATCACTCACCTCTGTAATTATTTTCACTTTTTCTTCCTTGGGCTTCATTTTAGCTGTGATGGCTCCTCCCTGACAGGCAAAGACCAAAGAAGAAGTCAGGCCCTTTGAACTCAGTGAAATGTCTTTCTTCTTACTACTGATAACGCTGAAGCTGACCTTGATGGTTAGTGAAGTGTTTGAACTGAGTAGACGTTGCATCCACAAAGAATGCATTCTTAGGCCCCAGGATTGGTGGACATGAGCCCCAGAGAAGGAAGGAGGCTGGACCCTCTGTCCCCACGAGCCTGTCAAAGAGCTTGGCTTTCCTGTGTAGGAGGTGGAAGCCAGGAGAAGGTTCTGCCCTTCCTGTCAGATGACCCTGGTAGGAATCCAACTCCTGAAGGACTATTTCACAGCCTCTCCTCTCCACTCAAACCTTCACCTTCCCATCCCCCTTCACTCTCTACCCTTGGCCTTTGTTCTCATTTCAAGAGCAAAGAGATAAAGCCAGAGATGGACCCTCCCGCATCCCCATCCCCCGGTCTCACCCCACTGAGTCATGTCATCCCCTCTGCTTCCACTTGCTCCTGTGGTCTGTCCCTGCTTCCGTCTGGGCCAGGGTTTCTGCCTGGGCACTCCTCCCGCCCCCTCCAGGGCCTTGATCTGGACAGTTTCCCCCTTTCACCTGCATAGTCATTTCTTCCTGCTCTTTTGGTTCATTCTTATCCATGTACAAAGGCCCCTTCCTTAAAAAACTCTCTCTGGGCTTCACATCTCTTTCTAGCTGTTGCTCAGTTGTTCAACCCTCTAAAAGAAAAATCCTCAAACCCTCTCTTTCCAAATCAGTTTTTTGAGCCTAGCGCTCCCTGGAACTGCTCTTGTCAGCATCTCCAAGGACCCCCGCATCACCACATCTTATGATCAATCCTCAGCCCTCACCTTAGTTGCCCTGTCAGAGGCATTTAGTAACGAAAGTGACCAGTTGCTTTCTTTTTCTTGTAGTATCTTCTTCACTTGGCTTCTCAGACATGCTCTCTCCGGGTTCTCCCCCTACCCACTGCTTCTCCTGTTCAGATTCCTCCGATGGTTTGTTCTCATCTTCCAAGCACCATGTGTGACAGTGCCTGGGGCTCAGCCTTGCCTCATTCCCTTGGTGAGATCGTCCTGTCTCTTGGCTTTAAATACCGTCAATCTACTGATGCTCCCCGAATTTACACCCAGGGCCCAAACGTCTCCCCAGAACTCCAGACTCAAATATCCAAGCGCTTGATGGACACCTTCCCTTGGCTTAACATGCCCCAAACGAAGCTCCTTGTCATCACCCCTGAATCTGCTTGTCCTGCAACCTTCCTTGTTGCAATACACAGAACTCTATGTTTCTCCCAGGCCAGAAACCTGGGAGTCATTCTTGAATCCTCTCTGGCTCTCACATGACACACCACATCCAATCCATCAGAAACCCTGCCGTCTTCGCCTTCACATTACATTGACGATCCCACCACCTTTAAGCAGCTCACTGTTACCACCCTGGTCCAGTACCGTTGTCTCTCAGCATTTTTTGTAAGAGTCTCCTGACGTCTTTGCTTCCCACCGCACTTACCTACAATCCATTCTCTGTATTGAAGCCAGAGTGAATTGTTTATCATATAAGTGAGATCATGTCCTTCCTCCGCTCAAAATTCTTCAGTGACTTCCTTCTCTTAACAGAGTTAAATCCAAAATCCTTCAATGGCCTACAAGCCCCTCCATGATCTGCCCTTGAATCTTCTTGCCTCAGGGCCTTTGCAGTTGCTCTGCCTAGAACTCTCTTTCCCAAGACGTCTACCCTGTTCTCTCTCTTTTCATTTCCTTCAGGACTGCTCAGATTTCATTTTATCAGAGAGATCTTCCCTGAACACTCACAGTACAATGATAATCTCCCACCCTCACCCTCCTGGAGCTCCCTAACCACCTTACAGCGATTTCTTTTTTCATAGTACTTATCACCAGTTGACATACATATTTATTTGTTATTGTCTGCCCATTCTCATTAGAATATAAGCTACAAGATGGCAGGAACATTTGCTCATTGTTTAGGCCCAGAGCCTAGGACTATGGCTCCCAGTAGACACAATAAATTTTGTTGAATGAATGACTAAATTACTCTTTATTGGCTGTGTCTTCCTTGACCACATTCTGAAGGCCTTCAAAGCTTCATTGTCCTCCTTGGGCTGCTGTGAAGATTAAATGAGAGAACATGGGGAGAAACAGCAAGGCTGACAAATCATAAGCCCTTCTAATAGCTATGGAATCTGAATCTTAACTGGGACTTCGTCATGTAAGCAGGTCATCTGAAGCCTTCAAGGTTTCACTTACCCTAACGGAGAATTAGCACCTTAAAGGGAAATAAAGCATCTGAAATTCTATTGTCTCCAGTCCAGAACTCCTCCCAGGCTGTAAAATATGGAGGAAAGGAAAGGGTGAAAGCAGCTAAGATATTAAAAGGGTGAGGAGGAAATCTAGAGAGAATCGGGGGCAGATAATAAAAATAAAATTCTACAGGGCAAGGGAGGTCCCTGAAACAGTGGTAATTATGAAGTGGAAAAAAAAAGAACTGTGAAATATTTTAGTAACTAAAAAAAAAAGATTCTCAACAAGTTAAAAAATGTTACATGGAAAGAAACAGAAAATGAAAAATATAATGGCGTTGATTTTTTTTCTCCTCATTTTTTCCTGATCATTACCTTTGAATGAGTTTCTAAGGAAATGACATCAAAATTTATCTTTTTATGAGCACTGTTGCTAAGAAAACAAATCAATACTCTGCAACTTTAATATGCAGCTTGTCATCATCATGTACGTTGAGTGTTTGTTAATATATTCCTATTGGCAACATCAAAATAAGAGCCGTGATTTACTGCAGACTTACTTTGTTCTCTCTCTAGATATACATTATCACTCGGGCTCACAAAAACACTTCCAGCTTAGTAGCATATGCCTCAATTTGCGCATGTGGAAATGGAGGTTTCCTCTGAGGTTAACCTCTGACAGGTTCCATGCTTTGCCATTATGGTTATTAAATGTCACAATCAGAACTTGGCCCCGAGAATCTGTGATTCCAGAGTCCTCCTCCATGTCCCCCTACCTCTCTGTCTCAACGTTTATTCTGGTTTTGCAATATCAGTAACTCTTCTATGTTAGTCCACTATTCTCGAAATATTTACAATTGAAAAGCACAGAGCATTGCCCCTGTGGGAAAGGGCTACTTTAGGTCAACGATGTATTTAGTTTAACTCAATGCAGAAAACCAAAGATATTTTTCAAGGAAAGTACTGACACCTTCATCCAAACAAATGGACTATCTCTGAGGGTCATCAGAGGATCAGAGTCCTGTCCAGAGGGTCTTGTGGTAAATTCTAAAGAAGCAGAGAAAAAGGAATGAATGTATATGAAAAGGGCGGCATTGTATGCAATTCTTTTCAACCTTGGCTGTTTAGAAGATAATACAGTATATGCGTCCTGCTCCAGAACAGTGAAGACATGGGTTTACAGAAAGAGTGAGATCTTTGTAAAAAATTATCTGAACCTGGATTCAAATTCCAGCTCTGTTTATCAGCTGTGTGATCTTGGAGCAATGCCTTCACCCCTCTGAGATACATTTCTGTACCTGTAAACTTGTGATCATAATTCCTACCTCAATGAGTGATTATTTTATCAGGGTTAAATGATAGAATATGTGTAGTAAAATGCGTAGCATGGCCAGGCTCTCAATACTGGGAAGTAAGTGTTATTATTAAGAAAAGGTGACGTGGTAGAGGTGGAATGTAGAAGAAAAGAATGAGGAGGGAAAAAGCAGTTAGGGGACAGGAATGAGAGTAGTAAGAAAGACCTTAGGTGACGTCAAATTCCCCATTACCGTCTTTGGTTCTCAACTTTGAATTTGTGGCACCAATAACCAATATGCCCTCTCTCCCATGCTGCAGCTGTGCCCAGGGCAGTATTTTTTCTGTTTCCTTTTATGGTGTTTCTGAAACCATCCCCTGTCCTCACACCTATGAGCATTTTCTCCCTGTGCACAGCATTTAGCCTTTTCTGTCTGATCCTGTTAGATCCTGGAACACTGGGCAGGTGCCATGCACACCCTGTTTGATTTCATTTCCTAATTCTCCAAGTTATTCCAGCCACAGCTTCCTGTAGTAAAAGGTGAGTGACAAATAGCTTTATAGAATCATTTCCTCAGCTCCATATAATGTATATTGTCTTCAAAGAGCATAAATACCACATTTGAGCTGTGTGATGTGACGTATACCCAGTGCATTTATCTGATGAACTGAGTGCTCCCAGATCCTCCCTGGGAGTCATCCTGCTGTGCTTTAAGCACTCAAACCCTTTCATAAGTCTCTTATGGCACTTAGCTCATTGTACTGTTATTATCTATTTATAGGTCTGTCTTCCCAGTAAACTCTGAGCTTCCGACCTGCTCTAGCTCATTTTTGCACACTCGAAACCTCAGCACCTTACTGAAGCCTGGTGCATTGTTGATGATCAATACATTTTTGAAGGAATGACTCCTTAAAAGAGCTCTAGGAGATCCATTTGAAAGAGATTTCATTCTGGTCCTGAATTTACTTGCAGGAAAGCTTATATGAAAATCCAGTAACATACATATATTTCCCATTCGACCTTATCAGCCTTTCAGAGCCCCTCTTTGCAACGAAGGGAAACAATCAGTTTAAACACAGCCGGTAGATTTCCTTGTGGTCTTTTGGCGAGAGCAGCCAGCCTTTGTCTATAACGGATCTTCCTCTGTCTAATGCCAAGGAAAGTGAAGCTTGCAATAACTAGTATTTCGCCCCTCGAACCAATTTGAACTAAAAGGCCCAGAAATGCAACCGGCAGCCAGTGTTTCCGGGAGACCAGAATGCAACAGGATGGCGTGGACGTCCTAGGAAGGAAGCAGAGACAGCTTTGGAAGAAATTCCACCCAGGGGCTGTCATGAGCCGGACTTAATTTCCTGCAAACCAGACACCAGGCAGTGGCTCAAATCAAAGCAGCCCAAGTCATACTGTACGTTTCCATTCCAGAAAGTAAAACATAAATAATAATGATGAGGACCCCTACATTTACAATTCATTAGGCTCAGGGTGTCCAGGGGAGAGGCTGAACTCCAAGCCTGGTAGCTGAAAGCAGGACTGCACTGCTGCAGCCCAGCTCCCGGGAAGAAGTGATTTACCTTAAGGAACTTTAAAAGGCACTTTGCAGACTCTCCTTCCTGGGATGAAGGGAAAGTGGAGTGTGTCTCACTGTTGAATCTTCTAGAAAATCCAGAGGGAAAGGCTGAACGTTGGGGCGGCCCCTGGGCTGCTCCCTGGGAAGCTGCAGCCACGTCTCAGCAAAAACACCCGCTTAGCAACCCGTTCCTAAGGAAGGTCACTAGGTGGCTTTTTTTTTCTTTTAAAGTGACAGGTTACTCTAGCAGAGGAACACACACGCACAGGGTGAGCAGAGATGCACAGCTTACAGGAGAAGCACAAAGGGAATCAGCACGGGGGAGCTGGGCAGAAATGAGGTCAAGCTTTCGGAGCTGTGCCTTCCCTTACAGCATCTGGTTGCTGGGCATTTCTGGTCAACGACAGGCAACGCTCAGAGGTGGGTGGCTTAGAGTCAGTGAAGGTCATCATTACAGGGCAAGGATGTCTAACTTATCTGCTGCACAGGCTCCCTGGAGGTTGCTCTGGAGCGTTTTCTGGTTAAACGTGGAAAATTGAATGTGCAAGAGGAATCTCTGCTTATTCTCTGAATCCCACTGACCTTACTGAACGAGGATATCACTGTTATGGCCCCCAAAGCAAAGGAAATGGGAAAAGAGGCAAAGAAGATGGCAGAGTAATGGAATGAACAGACCAAAAAAGCCACCCTCCAAGTATACTAGCATGTGTGCATCTGTGTGGATCTGTGTGTGTGTGTTTCTGTCTATGTGTGTATCTGTATATCTGTTTGTGTGTCTATGTGTGTGGGTATGCGTCTTGTGTGTGTGTCTGTGAATCTGTGTCTGTATCTAAGTTGGTGTATGTATCTGTGTGTGTGTCTTTGCATTTTTGTCTGTATGTGTACGTGTGTGTGTGTGTATGCATTTCTGTCTGTATGTGTACTTGTGTGTGTGTCTGTGTCTTTGCACTTCTGTATGTGTGTGTGTGTCTGTGTCTCTGTGTGTGTCTTTGCATTTCTGTCTGTGTGTGTACGTGTGTGTGTGCCTCCGTGGGTACCTGTGTGTGTCTGGGGTGGGGTGGGGTGGTCAGGTAGGCATGGAAACGAGGAAATGAGCTGATCCGCTCTGCAGAACTTCAGAGAGGGCTCTGGATTTGGCTCAGCAGTGTGATGGGCTGAGTTGTGTCTCCCAGAAAGATATGTTCAAGTCCTAACCCCTAGTACTTCAGAATGTGACATTATTTGGAGATAAGGTCTTTAAAGAAGTAGTCAATTTAAGATGAGGTCATCAGGGTGGGCCCTGATCCAGTAGGACCGTGTCCTTTTAAAAAGAGGGGATTTGGGCACAGGCAGCCATGCACAGAGGGAAGACCTGTGAAGGCACAGGGAGAACATCGTCTATCAGCCGAGGAATGCGAGGCCATCAGAAGCTGGGAGTGAGGCCTGGAACTGACTCTCCCTCACAGCCCTCAGAGGAAACCAACCCTCCAAAACCTTGATTTCTTATCCTAGTCTCCTCAATGGCAAGACAATAAAGTTCTGTTGTTTTGAGCCACCCAGCCTGTGGTACTTTGTATAACAGCCCCAGGAAATGAATACAGTCAGGTACCAAGGAAAATGGGGATGCTCTGGGGCTGAGAATGCAAGAAAATGTGAAAATCTATGTATAGAGGGGCTAGGTCCTCAGGACCCTCCCCGACCCCTGGAAGCCTGAGGAATAATACCCTTCTTTCCCAGCCCCCTCTTCTTCTGCCACCTTGAGGGAACTGGGGGTTTCTTCTCTAGGGAAGCTGTATCAGAGCCACTGGTCTCAAGTTCAAGTACAGCAGAAGGTGTGTGTGTCTCAGGGCTGAAAACTGGGTCTGAAATGGAGAGGTGGGCAGGACGCACCTTTCTCAGAGCTGAGACACCCACACATATACCTGGATCCTCTGTCCCACCTTCACTGGAACCAAATTGGAAAACGTGGAATATTGTTTTCTGGAAAAACTGAGTGGTCACAAAGAACAGGTCCCAGATATGGGTATTTCTGGCTCTTCCAATGAAAGAAGTAGCATATCATTTTTACAGAAAGGCAATACAGAGAAAATGAGAGGATCACAGAAATTCAACACTTGTAGTTATATAGAAAGAGAGAATCAAGAAAATGAAAAGGTAGAATGTATCAAAGAAGTAATACAAAGAAGACTTTCAGAATTGAAAGAAGTCTTTTGATTGAAAGGGGCTATTTTCTAGCGCTGGTGCAGGGAGACTATGAGAAAACTTGTCTGTCTCTGTTTACCAACTCTGCATGTGGCAGGAAGAATATCTCCTGAGAATTCATAACCATTGGCTTGCACCATGCTGCTGAATTCCCTTATTCATGCTACCTACATCATTTAGGAACTCCCTAAGTGACACATTTTAACTAGTGGTCTCAGGCTACTGTATCCCTGTGGGGTAATGGGCAAGAGCAGATACAAAACTTTTCTGGAGGGACACACCTTCAAGTAGTCCATTCAGAATTGCTACAGATAAATGTTGCTGAAGATGAATTCACAATACAAAATTAGACACACAGGAAGAAATAGTCATGAGTCTGCAATTAGAGGGTGTAGTTAGATACCCAAGAACTTCTGATAATGCAGTGATCATATGCAGAATCAGAAAAAAACAATGACTGTCAAAGAACTTAAAAAGAGGCTTTGAAAATATGGCAGAAGAGTGAGATACTGTCAAAAAGGTCAGGCAAACGTTAAAAAGAATCATCTAGAGCTTTTAGAAATGAATAATAAAGTCATGAATTCTTAAATAAGTTTTTATTGGAGTATAGTTGATTTACAATGTTGTGTTAGTTTCAGGTGTACAGCAAAGTGAATCAGATATATGTGTGTGTGTGTGTGTGTGTGTGTGTGTGTGTGTATATATATATCCATGAATTTTTTTATTTTAAAGCAAAGGATGGATGAGAGAGCTGGAAAGAGAATGAGTGATGTAAAAGATAGATTTAAAAAATTCAAATGTGGCACAGAGAGATTGAAAATAGGAAAGTTTGGATGAAAGACATGGAGGAGAAATGGACAAGGTCCACCATGTCTGCCATGTCCAGTGGAGTCCAGGAGCAGAGAAGAGCGAGACATTGGATGCTAGATCTTAGAGTTGAGGGATCTTAGTCAACTTCCTTAACTTCTCAAGGTTTCAGTGTCCTCATTTGTAAAATGAGTTCATAATAGTACTTACTCCAAAGGGTCATGACTAGGCTTATTAAGTTAATATTTGTCAAGTCCTGGCACTCAGTAAATGCTGTAAAGTTTAATGGAAAAAAAATGTGGATATTGTCTTAGCTCTGGCTGCTTTAACAAAATACCATAGACTGGGTGACTTAAACCATAGAGATTTATTTTCTCACAGGTCTGGAGAATGGAAGTCCAAGATCAAGTTGCCAGTTGATTCAGTTTTTGGTAAGGGCTCTTTTCCTGGCTTGTAGATGGCTGCCTTCTTGCTGTGTCCTCACATGGCCTTTCCTTGGTGTCTGCGGATTAGAGAGAGAGAACTCCCTCTTCTTTTTCATATAAAGCCACCAATCCTATCAAATTAGGGCCCCACCCTTAAGACCTCATTTAGCTTTAATTACCTCCTAAAATCCCTATCTCCAAACACAATCACATTGAGGGTTAGCTGTCAACATATGAGTTTTGGGGGAACGTAGTAGATGTTTATAGTGAGAGATCATCTACTTCAAGTGGTCACCTCTTATAAGAGGTAGGATTTGTTCACTGTGCTTGTGCTAACCTTCTGATTATGACCTCCCTTATCTTTTTTTTTTCTGAGGGCACTTGTTAAATTCTTTTATTAAGTAGACCCAAATGTGACTAAACAAAATAGTTAGGATCAGAGTTGGGGTGAAGTTAAATGGATTCTGTGACAATATTCTCCCCTGTCTTGAGATTTCTTTTTTTTAATTTAATTTTTTAATTTTTATTTTTAACATCTTTATTGGACTATAATTGCTTTACAATGGAGGGTTAGTTTCTGCTGTATAACAAAGTGAATCAGCTATACATATACGTATATCCCCATATCTCCTCCCTCTTGCTTCTCCCTCCCACCCTCCCTTTCCCACCCATCTAGATGGACACAAAGCACTGAGCTGATCTCCCTGTGCTAAGCAGCTGCTTCCCACTAGCTATCTATTTTACATTTGGTAGTGTATATATGTCCATACCACTCTCTCACTTCATCCCAGCTTACACTTCCCCTTCGCAGTGTCCTCAAGTCCATTCTCTATGTCTGCGTCTTTATTCCTCTTCTGCACGTAGGTTCTTCAGAATCATTTTTTTCCCCTTAGATCCCATATATATGTGTTAGCATACGGTATTCATTTTTCTCTTTCTGACTTACTTCACTCTGTATGACAGTCTCTAGGTCCATCCACCTCATTACAAATAACTAAATTTAGTTTCTTTGATTAAGGAATGAATGAATTGATAAATGAAAGAAAGTCATTATTTTTTTATGTGGGACTCCAAGGCACATAATTTTTACAATGTATACCTAAAAAAATAGACAAATGCATTCAATGACTTCAAGGGTAATGTCACTAAAACATGATGCATTTGAAGCCTCTTTGGGAGGTTAGAACACTAGAATAAACATGGAAAAATTAAAGCACATGAGATGAAAGTATTATGCTGTATAGGAAAGCACATAGAGAAAAGCTGCAATGGTGCATTATTTATTTATTTATTTATTTATTTATTTATTTATTTTTGGCTGCTTTGGGTCTTTGCTGCTGTGTGTGGGCTCTCTCCAGCTGCGGTGAGCAGGGGCCACTCTTCGCTGTGGTGTGTGGGCTTCTCACCACGGTGGCCTCTCCTGTTGCAGAGTACAGGCTCCAGGCATGTGGGCTTCAGCAGTTGCAGCACGCGGGCTCAGTAGTTGTGGCTCACAGGCTCTAGAGTGCAAGCTCAGTAGTTGTGACACACGGGCCTAGTCGCTCCGTGGCATGTGGGATCCTCCCAGACCAGGGCTTGAACCCGTGTCCCCTGCATTGGCAGGTGGACTCTCAATCACTGTGCCACCAGGGAAGCCCTGGTGCATTATTAAATCAATAAATGGCTAAAATATGCTTTTTACACCTGGACATGTGGAACACAATTTCAGCTTTAGATGAATGTGTCATTCTTACTCGGCTCTTGGAATTTTACAATATTTTTGATTGTAGCTGATTTATTCTCCATGAAAGAAAAATGTTTCACAAGGGAAAATGCATCACTAAAATAAGGCTCAACTTGGAAGCTGAAGAATCACCTTTGAATCATAAATTTTATAAAACCGTGTTCTTCAACATTTGATTTATATTTTCCAATTTATTGAATTATATACATCTCCTCCTGAAATGAAACTTGAACTCCAGTAAATTTGAACCTCCTGTTTCTATAGTAAATGGAGAGAAACACTTATTGACTCAGATGTATTGGCTGTGTAGCCTATTTTTATTTTATAGATATTAAAGCATTTAATTTTCTTCCTTCAGGGCTATGATTTTCAACCTGTTTTGAATTGCAACACTTTCTTCTCGTTTGCTTCAGTTCACACCATTTTCACCTCCTAAGATTGCTGTATGAGCTACTGAGAATAAAATGATGTAGGATTCATTTTATTTAGAGACTCATGTCATAATTTGACATGACTGGAGAAAATCTTACATAGAGAAAACTGCTGCTCTAGTATGAGTAGTGAAATCTCATATTTTTCTCATTGAAAAGTTATGAGAATTTTTACATTCTGTTCTCTCTAGCTACTTCCCTTAAGTGCATCTCACTGGTATGACCTGTGTCAGCAGCTTAGGGTAACAGTTATCTTCATGACACTCTCATTTTCTAATTAGTTGCTTGAAAATGCCTGCTTTTATTAACAGGACATCCTTGAAGCCCCATTTTCACTTGGAGTTGTTCATAAATCTTGAGGGGCTTACTCGATTCAAATGGTAGTCCTATGTCCAGATGCCAGAGGAGGGAGAACAGAGGCATCTAGCTAGCTGGTTACCGTGGGAAATGGCTCCCAGGAAGTCTGAGCATTTTTTCCCTCGGCTGCATTGATGTGTCTGATGGTCCAAACACCCTACCCAGATTCCTCACATTTGATTTTTCAAGGTTACCTTCTTCTGTTCATAACAGTGCTTCTCAATCAGTGTTGACTTTGCCATCCCAGGGGACATTTGGCAAAGTTTGGGGGTATTTTTGGTTTTCACAACTTGGGGGAAGATGTTACTGGCATCTAGTGGGTAGAGGCCAGGGATGGCTGTTAAACATCCTACAATGCACAGGACAGCCCTCTCCCCCACTTCCCCAGTGGAAAAATGATCTGGCACAAAATCTTAATAGTACTAAGGCTGAGGAACACTGGTTTCTCCAATATGGTTTACACCAATATTATCCAGCCTCTGGAGAGGTTTTAACCCTCAATCACAGCTATGTCTAAATCAGCAAACACCCCTTCCTCATCCTTCCCCCTCCCCTCCCACCACTCCTGGCCTTCTGAGTTCTGATTGGAACTCCCATCACCAATCCAGTCAACACCCCCCTCTACTCCTGTTGCATTCTGCCCCATAGTGCTAAGTATCCCTTCAGGCTAATCAACTCAATTAGGACCATCAAGTTTATCAGAGAGGTTTTAATGCTGTCGAAATTCAGCAGGAAAGAGGTCAGCATCGAAATCTCTTTTGTCTTTTCTCCACACCCTCTCCAGCATTTATTGTTTGTAGATTTTTTGATGATGGCCATTCTGACTGGTGTGAGGTGATACCTCATTGTAGTTTTGATTTGCATTTCTGTAATGATTAGTGATGTTGAGCATCCTTTCTTGTATTTGTTGGCAATCTGTAGATCTTCTTTGGAGAAATATCTATTTAGGTACAATGGAATATTACTCAGCCATAATAAGAAACAAAATTGAGTTATTTGTAGTGAGGTGGATGGACCTAGAGACTGTCATACAGAGTGAAGATATATGGAATCTAAAAAAAAAATAATGTTTCTGAAGAACCTCGGGGCAGGACAGGAATAAAGATGCAGATGTAGAGAATGGATTTGAGGACACGGGGTAGGGGAAGGGTAAGATGGGATGAAGTGAGAGAGTGGCATGGACTTATATATACTAACAAATGTAAAATAGATAGCTAGTGAGAAGCATCCGCGTAGCACTGGGAGATCAGCTCGGTGCTTTGTGACCACCTAGAGGGGTGGGATAGGGAGGGTGGGAGGGAGACACAAGAAGGAGGAGATATGGGGATATATGTATATGTATAGCTGATTCACTTTGTTATAAAGCAGAAACTAACACACCATTGTAAAACAATTATACTCCAATAAAGATGTTAAAAAAATAAAATAAAAAATAAATCTCTTTTGTTCCCAGGACATTTTGTAGATTTATTTGCTGATGTCAAGCACTGCAAGGGGCACTTGGAAAGGGCAGCATCTATCATGTCACAGAAAATCCTGTGATATCTCCCTTTCCCAGGGCAGTGGGTGTCCCCTTGTCTTACGTTTTCATAATCAAAAAGAGGTGCTCAAGTGACACTTCACTGAAACAAGATCTTATCCAAGGAGATTTGCTGGGCTCACTAGATAGAGGAGCAACTGACAATATCTCTTGATAAAAAAATATTATATTTGGCTTCACTCTGCACTGATCCATCCATCTGTTATTTTCTCATGTCCTGTGATGCCACAAATTGTACTGCATTTCCTTCATATGCACCAAATGCTAAAGATACTTGGGAAACAGGCAGTTTGCTAGACTCAATTTAGGAATGATCTCTCTACTGATTCCAGGTCACAAATATCTTGTCTTTGCAGCCACAGGTCCCTATAGAGGCAATTATGCTTTGTCTCGTGATGCAGAATTGTTGGAAATCTGGTAGGGGATTTGGGTCCTTATATTGGTCAGATGACATTTGGGTATAGAGAGTGCCTAGGAGCATCTATACTCGCTTCCTGATTTCTGCCAAATTGGGAAGCTGTATTTCTTACATCCTTAGATGGACCAGGGTATACATAGAACTTTCTGGGACTTGCCTCTGTTTTAAATCACTGTTGATATTTTGGAAATGCATGGGAGGTTCCAAAACACTGTCTAGCAAATAGATTTCTGGAGTAAAAGCCATCTGTAAATTAGTAGCTGCCTGTGTTTTTACAATGCGAGAGATGGAATTTGGAGCAGAGGGAAAAGGGACCCTTGTCATCATGCAACTTTCTGCTCTCTTGGGCTTGGACTCTGAGGGGCTTTGACACACTTGAGGATTTCCTGGGGTAGTAGGGAAATTTGGACACTGCCATATGCTGTCTGTCCAGAGCTAGACAGGGAAGCAATCCTATAGGAATCTGGCCAGCCTCATGAGGGTGGCCTGTAGGTCTTAAGTGTCATCATGTCTAGTTGCTATCTTTTAATAACTTATAATTCCTCCCCCTTTTCTCTGAGACTTCAGTAAAATCTTGTATTTGTTCCAACATGGTCTCCTCTGTGCTGTGAGGAATTACAGAAAGGGCTTATATCCATGCTTGGAATGGAAGGGTAAGGAGAAGAAGAATAATTTCTGGAGCCAGTATGATGGTATCAGTAGAGATGCTAAATCCTCAAAAGCCAAGTGAATTCTGGGAATAATAGTTGGGGGAAAGGAGACATGAGTTTTGCCCTTTACCATATGAAGGTTCTCTCCCTTCACCACCAAACTGGGTTACTTTACCAAGGGATGCTGAGGTTTACTCATAAACTCTTCAAGATTTTGATCTATGCGCCAAACCTTCAGGGATATGTCCTAATTCACATCTCCACTAACACTGGGGAAGGATCTATCACCAATATCAAGACTTCCTTCTTTCTTTATCCTCCCAGTACTTATCACTAACATAGTGCTTGGGATATCATTTTGTCTTTCTCACTGGGTTCTCATTACTAAGGGAAATTCATGGCACATTGTAAACACTCAATAAATATGTGTTGAATGATTGAAGAAACAAATCAACACATGAAGGAAAGTGTTTATTGGGTCATTATTTGAGGGCAAAAACTTTTGCCTGAGCATCTGAAAAAAACCAGTCTCCTCTTGAATCAGTTGTGCTAATTCAGAGAGTCAGAAAGGCTGCTTCTGTGAAATTTAGGATGGCCACCCTCAGTATCAGGGGTCCCTAGGGCAAGTGGTTGGGATGGTAGCTTTTAGTGTAAGACTGAACTGCTGCTCTCAAATCTTAGGTCTGCCATTTGCTCATTGGAAAACGAAGCAAGAGGCTTTTGGTTTTAGTTGATGTCTAATTTCAAGTTCAAATTTATCTGTCCAGCTATCTACCCATCCATTTGACATTTATTAAATATGTGCCATGTGGCAAGTATGGTGAAAAGTACTAGAGAGTCAAAGATAATTAAGAAAAAATTCTTACCTTTTAACTGTTTACCATCTAGTGGGAGGTTGAAATCTCTATCCACACTTATCCAATCAGGTTTGTGGCAAGTCACAGAAGGGTTGTCTGAAATTGGAATTTGTCATTGTTATTCTATTTGTTTATTTTATTTATTTTTTATTGAACTATAGTTGATTTACAATGTTTCAGGTGTACAGCAAAGTGATTTAGTTATATATATGTGTATGTATATATATATATATATATATATATATATATTCTTTTTCAGATTATTTTCCATTACAGGTTATTACAAGATGTTGAATGTAGTTCCCTGTGCTATCCAATAGGTCCTTGTTGTTAATCTATTTTATATATAGTAGTGTGTATCTTTTCTTTTCTTTTTTTTTTTTTTGTGGTATGCGGGCCTCCCTCTGTTGTGGCCTCTCCTGTTGCGGAGCACAGGCTCCGGACACGCAGGCTCAGCGGCCATGGCTCACGGGCCCAGCCGCTCCGCGGCATGTGGGATCTTCCCGGACCGGGGCACGAACCCGCGTCCCCTGCATCGGCAGGCGGACTCTCAACCACTGCGCCACCAGGGAAGCCCCAGTAGTGTGTATCTTTTAATCCCAAATTCCTAATTTATCTCTCCCCCACCCTTTCCCTTTGGTAACCATAAGTTTGTTTTCTATGTTGGTGAGTCTATTCCTGTTTTGTAAATAAGTTCATTTGTATCATGTTTTTAGATTCCACATATAAGAGATATCATATGGTATTTGTCTTTCTCTGTCTGACTTACTTCACTTAGTATGATAATCTCTAAGTCCATCCATGTTGCTGCAAATGGCATTAATTCTTTTTTAATGGCTGAGTAATAGTCTAATATATATATATTTATATACAACACCTTCTTTATCATTAATCTGTTGATGGACACTTAGGTTGCTTCCATGTCTTGGCTATTGTAAATAATGCTGCTATAAACATTTGAGTGCATGTATCTTTTTGAACTAGAGTTTTCATCTTTTCTGGATATAAGCCCAGGAGTGGGATTGCTGGATCATGTGGTAACTCTATTTTTAGGTTTTTAGGATCTCTGCTTATTAATTGTAGTATATATGGAAGGGTAGCTTTTAAATATGTGCTGGGTAATGGGAGGAGATGAACCGAATGAAAGACAGAAGATCTTGGCTCCAGTCCTGTCTTAGCAACGACTGACAAGTTCCTCATCTTTTATGGATCTCTGTTTCCTCTTCTGTATCATGAAGTGGGCAGAGAAAGATGAACTCTAAAGCCTCTCCAAGCTCACTCTTGGATTTTCTCAGAAAATCTGTTCTCTGGCAGAGGAATTACCATTGCTGGCCACTGGAGGTCAGTCCCTTAAAAGTCAGCTGGCTACATTCTATTCTCCTGCCATCAAAGTCAGCCTTGAATCACAAGCAAAATTACTATTTTTTTCCCCTTTTTTGGGGAAGGAAGAAACATTCCCAAAGAAACAGTTTTACTTTTGACATATTAGAGCCTCGGTCTTGACATCCTTAAACTCCTGTGCTAAACACTGACTGCAGAGTTTACTAACAATCCTAGTGTGAGAGATGGAATGAACAGAAGATACAGCCCTACTTATTGAAGCATTTATGGTTTCTGTGCAGACCTAAATGCAGTGATGTGTAACAGGATGAAAGAGAAATGGAAAATGACTCTTCTGTAGAGCAATTCCCTCTGCATATCCACTGGCGGCCTTGCTGTTATCCATTCACAGAGAATTAAAGGGGAAATAGGTTTTCAGATCAGCTCTTCTGATAGGAAATATGTTTTCAGCTCATAGAAGCACGGGGAAAGCATCATTTTTCTCCCTCTCCCTGAGTTCCTGCCACCTTGAAAAATAGGAACTTTGAGTCTCTTACTGGCTTGAAATTGCCAATCTCTATCTTTCAATGACCCTTTCCAATGGTGGGAGGGAGAAGGAGTAATTTCTCTGTCTGGTGAGATGGCAAGAGTCTAGAAACCACTGGTCTTTATGTCACTCTTGGGAGTGAGCTCTGTGTAAAGGGCCACTTGCAGGTCTGGCCAATCTGGGGTTCTATGAAATTGACTTAGGGTGAGGCAGACCTTGGTCCTTTCTGAGGACCAGAGAAGTTTCTGATCTGCAGGGCAAATGCTCCCCAAGGTCTGGACCTAGAGACAACTATTGGGAAGTTTTTTTCAGCCTCATATCCAAGTTGCATTCTCTGATTTTGTGCTACAGGTAGGAAAGCCAGTGTTTGGTTCCATTTTTGACTTACGAGTATACTTCTCAATTGGCTTAGTGCTGTCTGAGGAGGGAAGCTGGATAACATGGAAGCATCTCTCAAATCCTATCAATGGAGGTGGGTTCATATTGTCCCCTCACGCTTATTACTGCAATCTTGTTTGTGACCTGATTAGGGTGGGGTTTAAGCAAGAGTAGGGCTCAGGGTTGTCTTTGGGGACACAGGACTGGGGAAAGAAGACAAATATGGCCCTCCTCCACTGATCATCACTGTATATAGCTGAAATCAAACTGAAATGAATATAAAGGACAAATTGTAGAAAAGAATTTATTAAAATACAACTTGGGGCTTCCCTGGTGGCGCAGTGGTTGAGAGTCCGCCTGCCGATGCAGGGGACACGGGTTCGTGCCCCGGTCCGGGAAGATCCCACATGCCGCGGAGCAGCTGGGCCCGTGAGCCGTGGCCGCTGAGCCTGCGCGTCCGGAGCCTGTGCTCTGCAACGGGAGAGGCCACGGCCGTAAGAGGCCCGCGTACCACAAAAGAAAAAAAAAAAAAAGAATATGAAAATACAACTTGAAGAGTATGTAGGAGGAAGATATTTCTTAGGCTTCATCCAAGTCATGGTAGTGGTGCAAAAAGAGTTGGTATTAAAAGCCAGGACTTGGGCTTCCCTGGTGGCGCAGTGGTTAAGAATCCACCGCCAATGCAGGGGACACAGGTTCGAGCTCTTGTCCTGGAAGATACCACATGCTGCGGAGCAACTAAGTCCGTGCGCTACAACTTCTGACCCTGTGCTCTAGAGTCCATGAGCCCCAACTACTGAAGTCCACATGCCTAGAGCCTGTGCTCTCATTCCACTGCAATGAGAAGCCTGTGCACCAAAACGAAGAGTAGCCCCCACTCGCCACAACTAAAGTCCATGTGCAGCAGCGAAGACCCAATGCAGCCAGAAAAAAAAAAAAAAAAAAGCCAGGCCTTGTCTGGTACCAGCTGGTGGTGCTTTGTCCTGTTTAATGCTGTTTTACCCTTCTCCAATCATATTAACTCTTTCATTGGCATAAGGAGGCAAACAAATAAGGATCCACAACAATGGCCCCAATAATAAACATTACATTCATATATATAGAACTTTCTATAATTCATTCATTCGCTCATTTATCCCTTAAATATGTCTTGAGCATCTACTATGTGCCAGGCACTGTTTCCCCTCCCTCATAAAGCTGACATTGATTTGAGAGTTGACAGAGTGCTACAGTAGGTGATGTCAGTGCCTCTCCTCTACTTCTTAGACATCAACCAGTTCAGGGTGCACTGGAAGATATCCATCTGTCTTATCTTCCTCTCTGTGCCTGAGGCCTTTTTCCAGAACCTTGGAAAGCCACTGTGCTGGAACACCAGTGCATGCCCAAAGTGCTGGGAAAATAACATCCCCAGGAGTAGTCCTCCACCAAGGACTATTGAGAGTTGGTCTTTAAATAGTTGAGCTTCCACACTTTTGGGGTGAGCTCATTCTGGAGGGTGTGTTTTCTCCCATTTCCCTTAACTTCCCTCTGGGATAGGCTTCAGTCAGCTACTGTGGTAGTTGCTTAGTAACAGATGCTTATGAGTTGTATTCCTTTCCTTCGATTGCTTCCTCACTACTTTTTTTGTGTTTCCAGCACCTCCCAAATAAACTACTTACACTCAGGTCCCAGCCTCAGGGTCTGCTTATGGAAGAAACCAGCTAAAATGTCACTTTTGACATACATGGTCACCTTTGGTCCTTGAAAAGACCCTATGAAGTTATGAACATCATGGTGCCTGCCCTTCAGACCCTTTTGAAAAGAAAGAGAGAAAACAAACAAACAAACAAAACAACAACCCACTAACTTCTTCTGCTGATGGGCTTTGCCCAGGCAACCATGTTTTATACAGGCACTTAGAATCCTAGCTGATTGGACCAATGCAGGGCTCTGACTCAGCATGCAGCCAGTCTCCAGACTGGCCCCGTGGCAAACAGGGGCCAGCTAAGACATGAGACCCTCCCTCTGGGGCATCTGAACTGGGAAATGGGAAGAGAATCAGGCAGAGATTGGGCAAATGGAGCTGAAGCAAAAAAGATTTCATGACCTTGCGCTGGACCATGAGAGGCTAGGAGAGGTGGAAATGATGAGAAAGCAGAATCCATGAAGTAGGAAAGATACACAGAGGTGAGGAAGCCAGGGGGTAGTATGAGAAGCCCATGGGTGCAGAAGGAAACAGACATGGAGAGGAGTGGAATCAAGGTCAACGTTGAGGGCAGGAATCAGGACCTGCCTCGTCCTCCACTGAGGTCCTTGAGGACAGTTCCTACAGGGTCTGGTCAAAGCAGGACTCCATGACCATTTCTCCTGCTCTGAAATTAAAAAAAAAAATCTACTTCAGAAGGCAGTCATGTTCTGCTTTTAACTGAGGTGTGAAACTAGGTATGATCTTGCCTTTTAGGGTTGAATTTGGAACACAAAGTATTCCAAACTTTCATTGGAGCTGGCTCATTTAATTCAAGGAAGATAAGTAGATTTCTTCTCAAGGGTGTAGTCTTGTCAATGGATGGTGGCCCCCTGGAGACTTTGCTGAGAAGAATTCTGAGGCTGCACCTGGGCACATTGGGGAGGAATGCTGTGATTGATTGGCAATGTCTGCTGTGAATGCAGAGAAAGGAAGGCAACTGCTTATTTTCCACTACAGATGTAATACGGAAACAGAATTACAGGATTTAGGTGATTTGTCCAAAAGTCATGCAAAGCTGGTTACTGGAATTTCCAGGACTAGATCTTCTGTCTTCTGACTTTCCATCCAGCTTTTCTTATGTCTTTCTGATTTCTCAATTTTTAAAATTTAATTTAAATTTTTATACAGCAGGTTCTTATTAGTTATCTATTTTATACATATTAGTGTATATATGTCAATCCCAATCTCCCAATTCATTCCTCCGCCCTCCTGCCCCAGCTTTCCCCCCTTGGTGTCCATATGTTGGTTCTCTACATCTGTGTCTCTATTTCTGCCTTGCAAACTGGTTGATCTGTACCATTTTTCTAGATTCTACATACATACATTAATATACAATATTTGTTTTTCTCTTTCTGACTTATTTCACTCTGTATGACAGTCTCTAGGTCCATCCACGTCTCTACAAATGACCCAATTATGATCCTTTTTATGGCTGAGGAATATTCCATTGTATATATGTACACGTGTCACTTCTTTATCCATTCATCTGTCAATGGGCATTTCGTTTGCTTCCATGACCTGGCTATTGTAAATAGTGCTGCAATGAACATTGGGGTGCATGTGTCTTTTTGAATTATGGTTTTCTCTGGGTATATGCCCAGTAGTGGGACTGCTGGGTCTTCTTAGGGTTGTCTTTTCATCTTATTTATAGTTTCCTTTGCTATGCAAAAGCTTTTAAGTTTCGGTAGGTCCCATTTGTTTATTTTTGTTTTTATTTCCATTACTCTAGGAGGTGGGTCAAAAAACATCTTGCTGTGATTTATGTCAAAGAGTGTTCTTCCTATGTTTTTCTCTAAGAGTTTTATAGAGTCCGGTGTTACATTTCGGTCTTTAATCCATTTTGAGTTTATTTTTGTGTATGGTGTTAGGGAGTGTTCTAATTTCACTCTTTTACATGTAGCTGTCCAGTTTTCCCAGCACCACTTATTGAAGAGGCTGTCTTTTCTCCATTGTATATCTTTGCCTCCTTTGTCATAGATTAGTTGACCATAGGTGTGTGGGTTTATCTCTGGGCTTTCTATCCTGTTCCATTGATCTATATTTCTGTTTTTGTGTCAGTACTGTATTGTCTTGATTACTGTAGCTTTGTAGTATAGTCTGAAGTCAGGGAGTCTGATTTCTCCAGCTCAGTTTTTTCCCTCAAGATTGCTTTGGCTATTTGAGGTCTTTTGTGTCTCCATACAAATTTTAAGATTTTTTATTCTAGTTCTATAAAAAATGTCATTGGTAATTTGATAGGGATTGTGTTGAATCTGTAGATTGTTTTGGGTAGTACAGTCATTTTCACAATATTGATTCTTCCAATCCAAGAGCATGGTATATCTCTCCATCTGTTTGTGTCATCTTTGATTTCTTTCATTAGTGTCTTATAGTTTTCTGACTATAGGTCTTTCACCTCCTTAGGTAGGTATATCTAGGTATTTTTTTCTTTTTTTTGCAATGGTGAATGGGATTGTTTCCTTAATTTCTCTTTCTGATTATTCATTGTTAGTGAATAGGAATGCAAGAGATTTCTGTGCATTAATTTTGTATGCTACAACTTTACCCAATTCATTGATTAGCTCTAGTAGTTTTCTGAGTGATGTTGAGCAGTTTTTCATGTGCCACTTGGCCATCTGTATGTCTTCTTTGGAGAAATGTCTATTTAAGTCTTTTGCCCATTTTTTGATTGGGTTGTTTGTTTTTTTAATATTGAGATGCATGAGCTGTCTGTACATTTTGGAGATTAATCCTTTGTCCATTGATTCATTTGCAAATATTTTCTCCATTCTTAGGGTTGTCTTTTCATCTTATTTATAGTTTCCTTTGCTATGCAAAAGCTTTTAAGTTTCGGTAGGTCCCATTTGTTTATTTTTGTTTTTATTTCCATTACTCTAGGAGGTGGGTCAAAAAACATCTTGCTGTGATTTATGTCAAAGAGTGTTCTTCCTATGTTTTTCTCTAAGAGTTTTATAGAGTCCGGTGTTACATTTCGGTCTTTAATCCATTTGGGGTTTATTTTTGTGTATGGTGTTAGGGAGTGTTCTAATTTCACTCTTTTACATGTAGCTGTCCAGTTTTCCCAGCACCACTTATTGAAGAGGCTGTCTTTTCTCCATTGTATATCTTTGCCTCCTTTGTCATAGATTAGTTGACCATAGGTGTGTGGGTTTATCTCTGGGCTTTCTATCCTGTTCCATTGATCTATATTTCTGTTTTTGTGTCAGTACTGTATTGTCTTGATTACTGTAGCTTTGTAGTATAGTCTGAAGTCGGGGAGTCTGATTTCTCCAGCTCAGTTTTTTCCCTCAAGATTGCTTTGGCTATTTGAGGTCTTTTGTGTCTCCATACAAATTTTAAGATTTTTTATTCTAGTTCTATAAAAAATGTCATTGGTAATTTGATAGGGATTGTGTTGAATCTGTAGATTGTTTTGGGTAGTACAGTCATTTTCACAATATTGATTCTTCCAATCCAAGAGCATGGTATATCTCTCCATCTGTTTGTGTCATCTTTGATTTCTTTCATTAGTGTCTTATAGTTTTCTGACTATAGGTCTTTCACCTCCTTAGGTAGGTATATCTAGGTATTTTTTTCTTTTTTTTGCAATGGTGAATGGGATTGTTTCCTTAATTTCTCTTTCTGATTATTCATTGTTAGTGAATAGGAATGCAAGAGATTTCTGTGCATTAATTTTGTATGCTACAACTTTACCAAATTCATTGATTAGCTCTAGTAGTTTTGTGGTGGCATCTTTAGGATTCTCTATGTACAGTATCATGTCATCTGCAAACAGTGACAGTTTTACTGCTTCTTTTCCAATTTGTATTCTTTTATTTCTTTTTCTTCTCTGATTGCCATGGCTAAGATTTCCAAAACTATGTTGAATAATAGTGGCAAGAGTGGACATCCTTGTCTTGTTCCTGATCTTAGTGGAAATGTTTTCAGTTTTTCACCATTGCAAATGATGTTTGCCATGGGTTTGTCATATATGGCCTTTATTATGTTGAGGTAGGTTCCCTCTATGCCCACCTTCTGGAAAGTTTTTCTCATAAATGGGTGTGAATTTTATCAAAAGCTTTTTCTGCATTTTTATTATGTTGAGGTAGGTTCCCTCTATGCCCACCTTCTGGAGAGTTTTTCTCATAAATGGGTGTGAATTTTATCAAAAGCTTTTTCTGCATTTATTGGGTTGATCATATGGTTTTTATTCTTCAGTTTGTTAATATGGTGTATCACATTGATTTGTGTATATTGAAGAATCCTTGCATCCTTGGGATAAACCCAACTTGATCATGGTATATGATCCTTTAAATGTGTTATTGGATTCTGTTTGCTAGTATTTTTTTTTTTTTTTTCTGTACGTGGGCCTCTCACTGTTGTAGCCTCTCCCGTGGCGGAGCACAGGCTCCTGACACGCAGGCTCAGCGGCCATGGTTCACGGGCCCAGCTGCTCCACGGCATGTGGGATCTTCCCAGACCGGGGCATGAACCCGTGTCCCCTGCATCGGCAGGTGGACTCTCAACCACTGCGCCACCAGGGAAGCCCTGTTTGCTAGTATTTTGATGAGGATTT